>NW_022436945.1:10170639-10268791 GCF_009761245.1 Sapajus apella
TTTTAATGATTGTCATTCTAACTGGCATGAGGTGGTATCTCAATGTGATTTTGATTTGCATTTCTCTAATTACCAGTGATTATGTGCATTTTTTCATGTTTCTTGGCCTCATATATGTCTTCTTTTGAAAAGTGTCTGTTTATATCCTTCACCCACTTTTGAATGGGTTTGTTTTTTTCTTGTAAATCTGTTTTAGTTCTTTGTAAATTCTGGATATTAGCCCTTTGTCAGATGGGCAGATTGCAAAAATTTTTTCTCATTCTGTTGGTTTCCAGTTCACTCTAATGACTGTTTCTTTTGCTGTGCAGAAGCTCTGGAGTTTAATTAGATCCCATTTATCTATTTTGGCTTTTCTTGCCAATGCTTTTGGTGTTTTAGTCGTGAAGTCCTTGCCTATGCCTATGTCCTAAATGGTTTTGTCTAGGTTTTCTTCTAGGATTTTTACAATGTTAGGTCTTATGTATAAGTCTGTAATCAATATGGAGTTAATTTTACTGTAAAGTGTCAGGAAGGGATCCAGTTTCTGCTTTCTGTACATGGCTAGCCAGCTTTCCCAATACCATTTGTTAAACAGGGAATCCTTTCCCCATTGCTTGTTTTTGTCAGGTTTGTCAAAGATCAGATGGTCGTAGATGTATAGTGTTGCCTCTGAGACCTCTGTTCTGTTCCATTGGTCTACATCTCTGTTTTGGTACCAATACCATACTGTTTTGATTACTTTATCCTTGTACTATAGTTTGAAGTCAGGTGGTGTGATGCCTCCAGCTTTGTTCTTTTTGCTTAGAAATGCCTTGGTTATGTGGGCTCCTTTTTGGTTCCATATGAAGTTTAAGTTGGTTTTTTCCAGTTCTGTGAAGAGGGTTGTAGGTACCTTGATGGGGACAGCGTTGAATCTATAAATTACTTTGGGCAGTATGGTCATTTTCACAATATTGATTCTTCCTAACCATGAGCATGGAACGTTTTTCCATCTGTTTTTGTCCTCCCTTATTTCACTGAGCAGTGGTTTGTAGTTCTTTAAGAGGTCCTTTATATCATTTGTTAGTTGTATTCCTAGGTATTTTATTCTCTTTGTAGCAATTGTGAATGGCAGTTCGTTCTTTATTTGGTTCTCTTTTAGTCTGTTTTTGATGTATAGAAATGCTTGTGATTTCTGTACATTGGTTTTGTATCCTGAGACTTTGCTGAAGTTGCTTATCAACTTCAGGAGTTTTGGGGCTGAGATGATGGGGATCTTCTAGATATACTATCATGTCATCTGCAAATAGGGACAATTTGACTTCTTCCTTTCCTAATTAAATACCCTTTATTTCTTTGTCTTGCCCGATTGCTCTGGCTAGAACTTCCAATGCTATATTCAATAGGAGTGGTGAGAGAGGGCATCCATGTCTTGTGCCAGATTTCAAAGGGAATGCTTCCAGTTTTTGCCCATTCAGTATGATATCGGCTGTGAATTTGTCATAAATAGGTTTATTATTTTGAGATACATTCCATTGATACCTAGTTTATTGAGAGTTTTTAGTATAAAAGGCTGTTGAATTTTGTCAAAGGCCTTCTCTGCATCTATTGAAATAATCATGTGGTTTTAGTCACTGATTCTGTTTATGTGGTGGATTACGTTTATAGACATGTATGTTGAACCAGCCTTGCATCCCCGGGATGAAGCCTACTTGATCGTGATGGAGAAGCTTTTTGATGTGCTGTTGCAATCAGTTTGCCAGTATTTTATTGAAGATTTTTGCACCTATGTTCATCATGGATATTGTCCTGAAGTTTTCTTTCTTTCTTTCTTTTTTTTTTTTTTTTTTTTTTGAGTTTTTGCTGGGTTTTGGTATCAGGATGATGTTGGTCTCACAAACTGATTTGTGAAGGATTCCCCCTTTTTGTATTGTTTGGAATAGTTTCAGAAAAAGTGGTACCAGCTCCTCTTTGAATGTCTGGTAGAATTTGGCTGTGAACCCATCTGGACCTGGGCTTTTTTTGGTTAGTAAGCTATTGTTAATTGCTGCCTCCACTTCAGCCCTTATTATTGGTCTATTCAGGGTTTCAACTTCTTCCTGGTTTAGGCTTGTGAGGGTACAAGTGTCCAGGAATTTATTCATTTCTTCCAGGTTTACTGGTTTGTGTGCATAGAGTTCTTTGTAGTAATCTCTGACGGTAATTTGTATTTCTTTGGAATCGGTGGTGATATCCCCTTTATCATTTTTTATTGCATCTATTTGTTTCTTCTCTCTTTTCTTTTTATTAATCTGGCTAGCAGCCTGTTTCGTTGATCTTTTCAAAAAACTAGCTCCTGGACTTATTGATTTTTTGAAGGGTTTTTCGTATTTCTATCTCCTTCAGGTCTACTCTGATCTTGGTTATTTCTTGTCTTCTGCTAGCTTTTGGGTTTTTTTATCTTGCTCCTCTAGCTCTTTCAATTTTGATGATAAGGTGTCAATTTTAGATCTTTCCTTGCTTCTCATGTGGGCATTTATTGCTATAAATTTTCCTCTAGACACTGCTTTAAATGTGTCCCAGAGATTCTGGTACTTCATGTCTTCGTTCTCCTTGGTTTTGAAGAACATCTTTATTTCTGCCTTCATTTCATTGTTTATCCAGTAAACATTCAAGAGCCAGTCATTCAGTTTTCATGAAGTTGTGCAGTTCTGAGTTTGTTTCTGAATCCTGAGTTCTAATTTGATTGCACTGTGGTCTGAGGGACTGTTTGTTAGGATTTCCATTCTTTTGCATTTGCTGAGGAGTGATTTACTTCTAATTATGTGGTCAATGTTTGATTAGGTGTGATGTGGTGCTGAGAAGAATGTATATTCTGTGGATTTGGGGTGGAGAGTTCTGTAAATGTCTATTAGGTTTGCTTGCTCCAGATCTGAAGTTCAAGTCCTGGATATCCTTGTTAATTTTGTGTCTCATTGATCTGTCTAATGTTGACAGTAGAGTATTAAAGTCTCCGAACATTATTGTGTGGGAGTCAAAGTCTCTTTGTAGGTCATTAAGAACTTGCTTTATGTATTTGGGTGCTCCTGTATTGGGTGCATATATATATAGGATCGTTAGCTCTTCTTGTTGCATCAATCCTTTTACCATTATGTAATGCCCTTCTTTGTCTCTTTTGATCTTTGCTGGTTTAAAGTGTATTTTATTAGAGACTAGGATTGCAACTCCTGCTTTTTTTTTTCTTTTGCTCTCCATTTGCTTGGTAAATCTTCCTCCATCCCTTTATTTTGAGCCTATGTGTGTCCTCGCACATGAGATGGATTTCCTGGATACATCACACACATGGGTTTTGACTTTTTATCTAATTTGCCAGTCTGCGTCTTTTGATTGGGGCATTTAGCCCATTTCCATTTAAGGTTAATATTGTTATGTGTGGATTTGATCCTTCCATTTTGATGCTAGCTGGTTGTTTTGCCCTTTAGTTGATGTAGTTTCTTCATTGTGTTGATGCTCTTTACCATTTGGTATGTTTTTGGAGTGGCTGGTACTGGTTACTCCTTTCTATGTTTAGTGCTTCTTTCAGAAGCTCTTATAAGGCAGGCCTGATGATGAAAAAATTTCTCAGCAATTGCTTGTTCATAAAGGATTTTATTTCTCCTTCGCTTATGAAGCTTAGTTTGGCTGATTATGAAATTCTAGGTTGAAAGCTTTCTTCTTTAAGGGTGTTGAATATTGGCCCCTACTCTCTTCTGGCTTGTAGGGTTCTGCCGAGAGATCTGCTGTGAGTCTGATGGACTTCCCTATGTGGGTAACCCAACCTATCTCTCTGGCTACCTTTAGCATTTTTTCCTTCATTTCAACCTAGTGAATCTGACAATTACGTGCCATGCAGCTGTTCTTCTTGAGGAATATCTTTGTCATGTTCTCTGTATTTCCTGGACTTGAATGTTGGCCTGCCTTGCTAGGTTGGGGAAGTTCTCCTGTATAATATCCTGAAGAGTGTCTTCCAGCTTGGATTCATTCTCTCCATCACATTCAGGTACACCTATCAAACGTAGATTAGGTCTTTTCACATAATACCATATTTCTTGGAAGCTTCGTTCATTTTTTACTCTTTTTTTCTCTAATCTTGCCTTCTTGTTTTATTTCACTGAGTTGATCTTCAATCTCTGATATCCTTTTTTCTGCTTGATTGATTCATTATTGAAACTTGTGTACACTTCATGAAGTTCTCATGCTGTGTTTTTCAGCTCCATCAATTCATTTATATTCTTCTCTATGCTGTATTCTCATTAGCATTTCATCAAATCTTTTTTCAACTTTCTTAGTTTCTTTGCATTGGGTTAGAACATGTTCTTTTAGTTCGGATAAGTTTGTTATTACCCACCTTCCGAGGCCTGTTTCTGTCAGTTCATCAGACTCATTCTCCATCCAGCTTTGTATTCTTGCTGGTGAGGAGTTGTGATCCCTTGGAGGAGGAGAGGCATTCTGGTTTTGGGTGTTTTCCTCCTTTTTGTGCTGGTTTCTTCCCATCTTTGTGGATTTATCTACCTGTGGCCTTTGTAGTTGGTGACTTTCAGATGAGTCTCTGAGTAGACATCCTTTTTGTTGATGATGAAGGTACTTCTTTCTATTTTTTAGTCTTCCTTCTAACAGTCAGGGCCCCCTGCTGTAGAACTGCTTGCCTTGGGATCGCCTGCAGCAGCTGCAAAATAATAAGGGTTTCTACCAATTTCTTCTTCTATTATCTTCGTCCCAGAAGGATACCAACCAGATGTCAGCCTGAGCCCTCTTTTATAAGGTGTCCCTTTGGATATACAGGGGTTGGGGAGCTACTTGAGGAGACAGTCTGTCTCTTATAGGAGCTCAGGTGCTGAGATGTGAGCTCTGTTGTTCCGTTCAGAGCTGCTGGGCAGGCATGTTTAAGTCTGCTGCAGCAGAACTCATAACCGCCTTTTTTTCCCAGGTGCTCTGTCCTGGGAAGGTAGGGCTTTATGTATAAGTTCCTGACATGCTGCTGACTTTTTTCAGAGATACCCTGCCCAGCAAGGAGGTAGCCTAGTCACAGTCTGCCAGCAGAGGCATTGTTGAGCTGCCATGGGCTCTGCCCAGCTGGTGTGTGAACTTTCTTGTGTTTTGTTTATAAAGGTATAGTTAGAGCTGCCTTGGTAATAGCAGTCTGCCTCAGTAATGGTGGACTCCCTGTGTAATGGGGGACTGCCTCAGTAATGGCTGATTGTCTCGGTAATGGCAGACTGCCTCGGTAGTGGCGAACTGCTTCGGTAATGGTGGACTGCCTCAGTAGTGGTAGACTGCCTTGGTAATGCAGTTGCCCTTCCCCCCACAGAGCTCTACCATCCCGGGTCCAGCTGCACGTGCTGTGAAACTCTTAATCCAGAGTGTTTCAGATTGCTTGTCTTTGTTGGGGTGGGACCCGCCAAGCCAGATCACCTGGCTCCCTGTTTCAGGCCCCACTTTTTTTCAGTTGAATGGGCAGATCTGTCTCCCAGGCATTCCAGGCGCCAGTTGAACCAACCGCCCAGATGTGTGTGAGTTTTTTGCAGAAACCTGCTGCGCTGGCTGAAACAGCTGTGCTGGAAACTCATGGCACTTTTCAGCCCAGAAGTCTCCTAGTCTGTGGGCAGTAATAACTCGTTAGGAAATGCGGTGATCACTCACCCTCTGCGTTGTTCTCGCGGGGAACTGCACTCCAGAGTTGCTCCTATTCAGCCATCTTGGATCTGCCCCCCTTTTTTTTAATCTTTTATAATGACACCTTGCTTAAAAACACACATACTGTTCAGCTGTACAAATTTCTTTATTCTGATATTTATATAAGAATTTTTAAATTCTTTTCTATTCTTTATTCTTTTCTAATTTTAAAAAATGTTTTATTTATTTACTTTTGCATCTTTAAACTGTTTTTTTTAAAACTAAGACTCAAACACACACATTAGCCTAGACCTGCCCAGGGTCAGGATAATCAATATATCAATATTACTGTCTTCTTCCTCCAACCTTGTCCCACTGGAAGGTCTTCAGGGACAATAACATGCAAGGTGCTGTCGTCTCCTAGGATAACAATGCTTTCTTCTGGAATACTTCCTGAAGGACCTGCCTGGGGATGTGTTATAGTCAACCTTTTGTTAATAAGGAGTACACTCTAAAATAACAATTAATAGAATAGTAAATACATAAACCAATAATATAGTTGTTTGTTGTCATTATGGAGTGTTATGTGCTATACAAAATTGTTGTGCTATACTTTTATACAACTGGGAGCACAGTAGGTTTATTTACACTGGCATCACCACAAACATGGGAATAATGTGTTGGGCTATGACATTATCATGGCTGTGACATCTCGAGGCAATGGGAAATTTTCAATTCTTTTGCAATCTTATTGGACAACTTTTGTATAGCTTTGCTTGACCAAAATATTGTTACGTGGTGCATGAGTGTGCACTCATATTTGGGGGTTAGGGCTTCAAAATACGAATTTAAGAAGGACACAGTTCAATCCGTAACACCACCTCAAGGAACTTAAAGTATTTCTTCTTATTTTGTTGTTCATTCACAGGACTCTCCCTACAAAAAGTTATTTAATTTCCACTTTCTCCTTTCATTGTATTTCTGTGGATGTTTTTGAAGTGCTTATGTTTTAGCACCTGAGACAGGTATTCACTGACTCTCTCCTTAATCCAGCTATGTTCCAACAAGCGTAATAGAGCAGTTTAGGACCAAACTCAGGGTAGTCAAAATCCTAGAACAAGTTTATCTGAACATACCTATTCTTGGTATATTTTGTCTTGGAACTATGAAGATTTTGAGAGCAAATTTCCATTCTCCCTAGGCTTCTGAACTCTAATAGGCCACTTACTAGTTCATATACATATTTCAGCCCATTGTTGAATTCCTTGACATTACAGGTGAAATTTGTGCATATGTGTGCTTATGGATTTTTCTAGCAACAGAGATCCAACTTTTCTCCAGCTTCTCCCAGGGGCATGTGATTCCAGCAAGATTAAGACTCAGTGCTCTTCATCATTTATGACGAAGGAAAGCACTGATAGGAATGCTTTTCTCTTGCTCATTTGTTTTCTAACATAAAATGATGCCTTCATAAGGAGAGCATCATCTTTTCTGCTTATCTGTGGCTTATCAGAATGCAAACATTTATATTTGTTTATTATAGGGCAATCTGGAATTTTAAAGTGAAATCATGTTCCTTTACTTTTACCTCTCTCTTTTACATTCTTTAATTTTTTAGTAGTCAACACGTTTAGAAAAATTAAGGAATAAATTAATCTTTCAGGAATTCTGAATAAGACTTATGACAACTATGCATATACTCATAACTACTTTCACCTGGGACTTTGAGCTTTTTGTTCAGTTTCTAAGCCAGACAAATAAATAATTAGCAAATAATTGATAATTGAACCAAAACTTTAGCAATAACAAGTAAATGACAATAGTGTTAATCCTATTAATGGTAATGACTAAAAAAAAAGTCAATATTTTTTCATGGTAAATGTATTTAAACTTTATTGTGGATATGGAATCTGTTACCATTGATTCTTTTTAAGGTCTCAACTTAAAACAATGAACTAATTTTCATAAATAAAATTATTTGTGTAGTCTTTGTGGATATTCTATCCATTTTGGCTCCCCCAGCCCATGTTTGACATTGACTCAATATGTAAGTCCCTGAGACGCCCTTAGTTCTTCATCTGCAGTAGCTATTGATTATTTTCTGCCTCCCTTCTGTTCAAGCTCAAATGTAATGCTACCCTGAATACACAAATCACAGGGCTCCAAGGACTCAGAGAGCTGTAGGTGATTTAGGACATTATGCAATCATGCAAACATAATTGTAGCATCAAAGGAAAACATTCTGCCCTCATTGTGGGATTTTAAATCCATGCCTAGACTCACCATGCCTTTTGTAACTGATACTAATCATTGACAACTCAAAGCATTTTATTCTTGCAAGAGATCCTCAGTATATAGTCATAGCAATATCTAGTAGCAACAGAACATTTTTAAAAAGTAGTAATGGATGCTACATATGTGCAAGGATCATTTTGATCCTCAGATAGGCAAAAATTGATTGCCTGATGCTTTGTCTCCATAACAATGTCCTTTCCCCCCTCCCCTTAGGATGTTGAGAAGCAATCGAATAAGCTGTGTGGGGAATGACAGTTTCATAGGACTGAGTTCTGTGCGTTTGCTTTCTTTATATGATAATCAAATTACTACAGTTGCACCAGGGGCATTTGATACTCTCCATTCTTTATCTACTCTGTAAGTATGGAAAATCTTCTTGATGTATTACTCGAGCCATTTATTTTATTTGTTAATGTATTTAATGCATTATTGTGCATTTCATTAAAATGTGATCAAGGGTTTAGGACTTAAAGACAAACTTGTTTACATCAAATTTATTTAAAATTTTTAAAAAGGTATTAACTACTATCTTACATTACATTTTAACAAAAAATTACAGTATTGTTTAGTGAATTCTCTTTCATAATGATATGATCAATGATGTAGCTTAATTCTAATTTTTAAAATTATATAACTTGATAGTGCTGCATATAAAAGAAATGTTATAGATTTTTACCAGTGTTCTCACATTGGAGTATTTTCAGTATAAGTATTATAAATGGAGAATTGATAGGGTTGTTGCCAATAAATTTGCTCAAAAAGATTGGCTGAACATGGTGGCTCACATCTGTAATTCCAGCACTTTGGGAGGCTGAGGCAGGCGGATTATTTGAGGTCAGAAGTTCAAGACCAGCCTAGCCAACACGCCCCATCCCTGTCCCTACTAAAAATACAAAAAAAATTAAAAAATTAGCCGAGCATGGTGGCCCATGCCTGTAGTCCCAGCTACTCAAGAGGCTGGGGTAGGAGAATTGCATGAACCCCGGAGGCAGAGGTTACTGTGATCTGAGATCGCATCACTGCACCCCAGTCTGGGCAACAGAACAAGACTCCATCTCAAGGCAAAAAAGGATCATTCAGAATGACAAGAGATATATTGGGATGGCCAGATCAACAATGAAAGCTGTTTACTAAAGGGCATCTACTATGATATTAACAAAATATTGAAGAAATAGGTTGAGCCTATCCAAGAGAATATTTTATATAGACAGCTTGAAAATAAAGAATATTTGTAGGCCTATAGACAGAACTCAAGAAATGTAAAAAAAATAAAGAAGTAAAGTTTAAAAGTAAAAAAAGCCACACACCTCCAAACAATGTATTTCAGGTCTCTTGTGTGTCAGTATCTAAAAAGCAGCATTTGAAACTATTAATTATACAACTCATAAGATTTCCTAGTAAGGGTGGCAGGCAAATATACTAATCTAACTTAAAAGGAGGGGAATGAAGATAGAGAAAAAAATTCATAGCTCAAGTCTGTGAAGAAATAATTTGAGAGAAGCATCCATCCATCAGTGAAGTACTTAATCCTCTTTCTGCATAAAATGTGACGTTTTACATCGAGTGACTAATTTGTGCATATTAAAGATGGCATGTTTATAAATAATGAGATTGTCAATAGGTTTATGCTGAAGTGGTGAGATGCCAAAAGTATTGAGATTTGTAGAAGTAAATTCATTTTTATAACTGGCATTTAATCAACTCAGCTGTCAGTTTAGATGGGAAACCTATTCTCCAGAGCAAATAAAGATGGAAATCTTGAGATGACAAATTAATGAATTAGCTGTTGTCAGGTTAAACTCAATAATATAAGGTAATCAGCCTTCATCTTTATATTAAACTACTGCATTATCAGTGCAGAGAAGTTTGACAGTAAGTCAGATTTCTGACAAGTTTAAATTATTTCTAAATGAAATATCTATCAGGATCCACTGTATAAACCCCAAATTCTACCTTACCTTATTTTTTGCATGAAATTATGTGAAGAATTAACTTATGTAAAAGTGTTGTTATTGTTTAAGTTCCAAGCATAAATATTTGAGCAAAAAAGTACATTCCATATGCTGCATGTGATTCTGAGTATGAATGGGGAGCTGGAAATACAAAGAAGAAGGAATCATTTCAGCAGAAATAGTGCAGAGAATGGCAGCATGGGATTTTGAGAAGATGAAACCCCAACTAAACCATGCATTGTTTGCCTGTGGCTCCTAGAAACCTCTTGGCCAATCCTTTTAACTGTAACTGCTACCTGGCTTGGTTGGGAGAGTGGCTCAGGAAGAAGAGAATTGTCACTGGAAATCCTCGATGTCAAAAACCATACTTCCTAAAAGAAATACCCATCCAGGATGTGGCCATTCAGGACTTCACTTGTGATGATGGTAAGAAATCCTTGTCAAATCTTTGGTTGTCAGGCATTCACATGCCTGTTCAGATGCAGCTTTGCACAAATGTATAGCATAGTTCTGCTCAGCAAATAATAATCACATGTCTTTGCTTTGTTGTTGGCGTTTTGTTGTAGTACCAGGACACTTACTTTCTCAGACTTCCCTTCCACATTTGAGTCTACTTGATGTACATTTCTGAACGTTTTAGAAGATTTTCTAGTTTTCAACTTGTGATGGATCTTATTTATATAGCTTTATTTTAACATTTCTTTATTATCCCAGGCATGTTTTTTTTTTATTATCTACCATTTTCAAAGGAGAAAAGAAATTAACTTATAAAATACAAGTTTTAGTAAATCTGACAAAAATACTAGTTGTCACTCTTTAATCCTTTTTCTGTATCATCACATTTGATTCTCATATAGCCCTATCAGGTACATAGAGCAAGTTCTATTCTTATTGCCAGTCAACAGAGAGCTAATTTGAGCTTTCTAAATGAGGGACCTAAACATTTAAGTTAAAATACTCATTTATGTCTCTTCCTATCTGTTTTCTTGCAGTTTCTGTGTAACTAACTTTACATTTACATATTCTAATTAAAAATATAATTTGTACAAATAATTTCAATTGCATTGGTGATTGTAATTACAGTTTACAAATTGCAAACCATTTTCTGGTATTCTTCCCTAGGCAGTCTGAAAACAGTGCTATATAGAGTGTATGGTATCAATTTGCAAATGCTGAATGCCCAGTAAATAAATGATTATATAGCTGAAGACTTTGTTAAGTTAATTTAAAGGCATAAAATCCCTCTAGCACCTTCAAGACCACAAATCTGGGTTTTCCTGTATTTCCTCTGCAATTTAGGAAATGATGACAATAGTTGTTCCCCACATTCTCGCTGTCCTACCGAATGCACTTGTTTGGATACAGTTGTCCGATGCAGCAACAAGGGTTTGAAGGTCTTGCCGAAAGGTATTCCAAGAGATGTCACAGAGTTGTAAGTAGAGCTTGTCTGTCTTTTCTTTTCTTTTTCCTTGATGATAAATATTTCACACACACACAGGAATGGAGACCAAACACAAATTTTTTACAACCTTCTTAACAAATTATTTTCTAAGGATAATTAATTATGATCCTGTAAAACGGTAAACAATGCAAAAGCTACTTTAGAGGCCCTTGGGAATTGGTGTGTGTGTGTGTGTGTGTGTGTGTGTGCGCTATAAGATTTCTCAGTGCCTTTACTATGCTAAGGTGTACTCTGACTCTTCAAGAAACAATGGTAAAATATAAGGTGTCTTCCACATTTATTTGTTCCTATATCCCTTTTCTTATGAAGCAACTTACAAGACTAATGGCCCATGAAATGTACTTTGTGAAGTGCTTTATATTTAGTTTATTTACAGTCTAGGACATTCCATATGGGAAACTTTTTTTTTTTTTTTTTACCTCTATGACCCCTGGGAGAATATTTTACCACATGGAACATTCAGTTTATTTACAGTCTAGGATATTCTGTACATGATTTTTTTTTTAACCTCTATGACTGCTGGGACAAAAGGTTACCACATGGGATATATAATTATCTGGTATATGGAAGAAACTAGCATAATCTCTGCCCTTAAGAAGGGATGCTGCTTTTGGTGGCTTGAGTCAAAGTCCTTTAGATCCTAAAGGGTATGGGACCAATTATCCTTGACATTTTCATAACTGATATTTAACCACAAATTACATACCTAATATATACACATCTAGACCTTCTGCACTCCCACACTCCCTTGGCTGCTCATGCTACAATTGCAGAATGGAATTAATTAGAGAATATGCTGCCAGAATAATGATGCTTCCATGTCCCTTTCATTCCATTCCTTTGTCTCTAACCTAATGTCATATTCTTGATACACTTGATCTGAATACAATTGAGTTACTTTGCCTCTGTTTTTTTTTTAATCTATATGGAACCATGGATCAATAATGATTTAAAACTAAATGTAATTTATGCAGATGTGTATCAGTCATTTATTTGGAATAAGCACACACTTATTCCAAATGAGCAGGTTTGACAAACTTTTGACAGTGTGCAACATAGATAATGAGGTTCAAGAAGATGTCATTTCAGGTTTTATGGATCTTATTTTCAAATCATGTGCAATTCTTTGAATCAAAAGTTTGATCCTGAATGGAACACTGAGAGGAAAAAGGCACAATCTAAGCAATGTGCACAGAACATGCCTCTTAAAGATTTGAACTGCTGTAAAGTGTTCAGTTCCTCTCTCACTACCAGTCAACTAGAAGCACTGTTTTATAGATGTATATGTGTGTAATTAAATATTTAATTCTTATAGTAATGTTTTTTTTTATTTCAGAAGATCACATGGGGATCTTCTGAAACCCTCCTCTGTGGGGAGGCTAAATGCCTGTGGAATATTCTGTGTGCAAAGCATTAATTTTATGAGTACACCAATGAAGAGCTTACACACAGACCACCTTTGATGTTAAATCCCTTCTTCTACTATTTTAACTGCTCTATAGCTTGGTCCTTTTATTCCGTTCCCAATAAATAACTTTAAACATTTTTTATTAAGATTCACTGGACATCCTTTTCGGTTTATGCACTGTGCTATCTACATGTTTCTTCAACTATACAAAAAGTTGAATTTTACTACAAATTATTAAAAGGTAGTCTTTTTTCCTTAAAAAAAAGTATGTTATAAATACTTTTTTTATAACTCATCTGTTGTGAATTCAAGATTTACCCCCTAGCAAGCTTATTCATGTAACCTTTCTGAGTCAGCAGAATCCTTCTCAGCAGTGACATATAGGCATGTTTTATTAGAAGAATTTCATATGTGTATTACATTAAATAATTAAAGATGCAAAAATTGGTATTATCGGTGGACTAGTTTGAACAAATGGTATCCATTATTTTTAATCAGTTCCATATAACTTACCCTTTAGATTATTTTACATATAAACATTCATAACTCACATTCTGAATCTTTTTGACCTTCTGGGTTTTCTGGAATAAAGGGAGAGTGCTGAATTATATAGGATGATGCTGCCCTCTAGTGGTAGCAAGAAAAACTTAGGTAGAGGAAAGAACAAACTGGAGAGGAGTGGAAGAGGAAATATCGTCAGAAAATTTAGACGTGATGATTCATAACATAGACCCAATTATTAACCAAATATTAATATATTTTTGATAACTAGTGACTTTTATATCATTTTTTAATTTTGAAATATTAGAAATAGATTGTTATCTTAGACAACTTCTCAGCTATTTCTATATCCAGAAAAAATTTGAAATGGACCACAACACTGGAGTAAAAGGGGCCACATGTTTGATGTCCCAGAAGTGTTTGTGGGCACATCTGTAGCCAGATGGCCCCAGTTTCTGCAAGACATTTGTACTTCACCATCTATGTTCTGGGAAAAACAGCCTTGGAAAGAGATGAAATTTATTTTCCTTATTGTGACATCATAGATATAACTTCAAGCATTCGATTATCTTTGTGTCTTTCCAGTTAGCCCAAGGCCTATTTTCTGATTATTTTTCTGATTATTTCCCTTTCTAATAAGAAAGAGAAAATTTACTTATATACGGTTATTTGATTGTTACTGTTACATATATATTTATATGTACACTTGATCAATTTATATTCCCATAAAATATCCTAATGTTATCATCACTAAGCAGATATATGCTGGTTAAAACTATGTTTAAACTTAAACCTAATATGTTCAAATCCCCAAATATGACTTTAATGTGTCCATTGTTATTTACCAAGTGTATTGACACATATTAAGGCAGCGGTGAGTGGTCTTGGCCACAGCAGCAAGATTTTGTTAGTAATTACTACATTTCATGTATTGTGTTCACATAAACACAAGCAAACTGAAGGCTGACTAAAAATATGGTTAATTGAACAAACTGCCTCGCTTGCACACAGATGGCTAAATGCTTGGCTTGCCTTGTTAGATTAACCACAAAGAACTGGACTGATGAGTCTCTTCTTGGTTTTAAAATTTAGTCTAAGTGATCCACAAAGAATTCTGCTGTATTGGACAACTCTCCTTTTTGTTTTTTCTTTACTTCTCTTAAATAATAATCCATTCCTGGAACATGACATCTTAAAGGAAAAATTGCCAAGGGTTTCCTTGGCTCAGTTAAGAGTAAAGCACGGTGTACTTATTTTATGCTAGGCCACCATTACTGTGTAAGAAGATAATATTGTTTCCTTGTTTTTAGGTATCTGGATGGAAACCAGTTTACACTGGTTCCCAAGGAACTCTCCAACTACAAACATTTAACACTTATGTGAGTAACATATTGTTCTTTTCTTTGACTTACTCTATTTACAGAAAAGGAGGATGGCAAGGGACAGAAGATTTAGTGAACCTTTCAGATAATATAAATCATTTTCAGTTAGATGCTCCCCTCCTTGCTCATGTGGTTCTGCACCACTGGTTACATCTTCATTGAATATCAATCAGGCGTTGGAGTGTCTTAGCAAAAGGCCCACCTCTCTTCAAAAAAGCACAAATACAATGAAGTCTAAGTAGTTAGAGAATTGTGAAAATGTAGTAAACCTGGATATTTTTATTGATAATGGTATGTGTTATTTTATGACAAAGGAAAGAAAGATAGAAAACAATGCCCTTATTCTTTAAGCAAAAGATGGTAGGTGGAAATGACTTTACCAAAAACATAAATTTAGTTTATTATGTTTGATTCTTACACAAAGCATTATGAAGTCAGTTACGGGTTTCTGGTATTAAAATTTATTTTATAAAATTCATATATATTCATGTAGTGTTTAAGTAAATTTGACAAAGATACTAACATTTTGAGTGTAAATTTCAAAATATTGATTTTTTAGCTTAAAATAACATCTTTTTTCATTAATGTAAGCAACTTTTAACCATCTTTAAGTTGTAAATGCAAGAAGATATTTAAATCGACAAACATTTGATCTAATTATATGCACAATGTTTAAAAATTGATATAATCTTTTACATACAATACCATACTTTTAGAGTAGCCTTATTGGTAATTGAGAAAACTTTTCAGAACACACAAAAAATCTGGAAACAGATAGTAGATCTTAATAGAAAGTACCTTATCATTAGTTTAAGTCTATCTGATTTTAGGGTAAATATGACTAGCATAACAAGCAGATTACTAGTGTTCCTAGAATCAGAAGGTTTATTTCTAAGTGGGTTCTAGAAACCTAAGTAGCAAAAAATGTTACATGCCCAGTGTAAACTAGGTACATTGAAGCTGGTTAAAATTGCTGCTGATCACTTTCCTTGCAAGTATGGACAAATCAAACACTTTATAGAAAGTATATTGTACTATTTAAATGACAAATGATTAAATAACGGGAAAAGATATCCTCTAAGGTGTCTTGTTCTGCTTCTACTTATTTATTTGATAGCAAGAAGAAGTGCTGCTATTGCACTAATGCAGATTACATACATTTTGTTCTGTTAAATAAACCATTAAATTGCTGCAATTTTCAAAGGGTTACTTTAACAGAATTGGGTCATTTGTTGGACAGCATGTGATTACTTTCAAGCCAGTTCGAAATGACAAATGAAGATTTGTAGATCCAAAAATGGTTTTACTAGTGACTCCTTATACAACTCTAGGCAAGTTACTTGTGCTAATACAGATACATTTATTTTTAAAATTTAGGAATAGTTCTTCAGCAGCTAAAAATATGAGTATAAAGCTCCTCAGATTCTTACCATTTTCACAATTTCATGGGTCCATTTTACTGACAATTTGGTATTTTAATAAAGGAATAGATTATCCTCAGCTTTTCTGAATCTTACATTTATTCATATGTTTTTCATTTTGCTTCAGAAAAAAATTAAAGAACATATGTAGTTATTTAGTATTTTATATTCTATATATATTTTAATATATTTCTGACATAGGTACACATATGTATGTGTATATATATACACACACTCATATATATATATATTTATTGTGTGTGTACGTGTGTGTGTATATATATATATATGTACTGTATATATAATGAGAATAAGATCAAGTTCATGGAATGTCAATTACCACCCGTAGTACAAACTATACTTATAAACAGACATCAAACATTGGTAAAAATTCAACGTCTCTCCCATTTACTTAACATTCATCAAACAAATATTTATTGAGGACATACTATGTAGCCATGACTCAGCCAGGGGCAGAAGCACAGACGTTTTTATTGATGGCATTTTGAATGTAATTAATCAGGGATTCTTTCAGTAATCAAATCTGAGTCTGTATATCAGTGAACATATGTATCAATGAGGGTAAAGTCTGTGTATCTGATAGGACTTTTGAGGATAAGGATTTCTCACCTACAAAATTTATCTATCGCAAATCACCTCCAAGGAAGCTCTCTGTAAAATATCAAAAGCTTTATGGAGATGGAAGCAGAGGTATAAAGGAAAATGAACTCTGCTCTGAAGCTGCTCTGAAGTGAGCTGACCCCTTGTGCACACACTTGGCTAAAGCAATGTGTGTGTGTGTGTGTGTGTGTGTGTGTGTGTGTGTCTGTATAATCACTCCTAATTTCAAAACAGTGGGGAGTAAATAATCATGAATGACATTACAGTCTACCCCAGTGGACCATTCAATGTTTTGTTGTTTTTAGATAATAGCTGAATGCTGACAATACTGCTATGACTATGAATAAGAAGACCTTTCTCTGTCTAAGAATCACGAATATTTTCATTTCTGTGGTTAATAGTGTACTCCATTTCTTTTTCTCTTTTAGAGACTTAAGTAACAACAGAATAAGCACGCTTTCTAATCAGAGCTTCAGCAACATGACCCAGCTCCTCACCTTGTGAGTGTGAAAGTGTGGTATTGAGTATTCATTAATTCACTGGACCACAGGCATTCTCTAGATGCTGGACATTGCTACTGAACAGGACAGTTTCTATCCTCAAGGGATGTTTCTGTTGGGAGAAATAGACAAAACCACAATACATGAACAAATGTAGATATTAGAAAAAGTATTGGATTCTATACAAGAAACAAAGGATAATTTATGTTCATGGTGGGGTCAGGGGAGATCCTTAAGATAAGGAAAATCCACCTTAGGGAAGGGATGGTTGGGAGGGCCAGGCAGAGGGAAGCATTCTAGGTTATATTTAGGAAAAAGTATGTTGTGTTAGGGAGAAAAACACATAAAAAATAACAATATGTTGTGTGTTAACACTGTCAGTTAATAAGAAGCTTTAATACGCCTTTTCTTAACTGCTTTATTTTGAAAATCTTTGGCCATTTTTGGATTTCTGAATAAAACAAACTGATCTATGTATGCTTTCAGAATTCTTAGTTACAACCGTCTGAGATGTATTCCTCCTCGCACCTTTGATGGATTAAAGTCTCTTCGATTACTGTAAGCATCTCATGTTCGACAAAATACCTCTTTTCTCAGAGACAGGAGTTTGGGGTTATCTTTTTAAGGATTTAACTGCTTTGTTGATTCTTGGGGCTTAAAGATACATGCATTAGGATTTATTATAAGTTAGGAAATAGAAAAATTATGTCTTACCGGATCGTTGTCCAAAACTTTTGCTTTGGACAATATACCTTTCTTTGTAGTGATACTCATTGTTGCTATAGTTATTTATTTGATTATATGTAACATTAAGATATATGTTTTGTATAGTTTCAATTAACTTTGAAAGAAACTTTCAAAATTAATTTCTTTAGAAATTACATAGTATATAAAAACATTTTTACTATAAAAATGTACTTGGAAATAATTGAAATCAAACATGATCCTTGATCCTACTCTCCTGCCTCAGAATTCACAGTTAAAACAGTTTGATGGGTTCGCTGGTCCCATTTCAGATGCATTTGTTTTTCTATTCTAATAGATGTATGCTCATGGCTGTATAGCTTTGTTTTTTTTTGTTTTGAGACAGAGTTTACTCTTGTTACCTAGGCTGGAGTGCAATGGCACGATCTCGGCTCATCACAACCTCCACCTCCCGGGTTCAAGTGATTCTCCTGCCTCAGCCTCCCGAGTAGCTGGGATTACAGGAATGCACCACCAAGCCAAGCTAATTTTGTATTTTTAGTAGAGATGGGGTTTCTTTATGTTGGTTAGGCTGGTCTCACACTGTCACCCGGGCTGGAGTGCAATGGTGTGATCTTGGCTCACTGCAACTTCCACCTCCTGAGTTCACGGGATTCTCCTGCCTCAGCCTCTCAAGTAGTTGGGATTACAGGCGCACACCACCACACTCAGCTAATTTTTTGTATTTTTAGTAGAGACGGGATTTCACTATGTTGACCAGACTGGTCTCGAACTCCTGACCTTGTGATCCACCCGCCTCAGTCTCCAAAAGTGCTGGGATTACAGGTGTGAGCCACCGCGCCCAGTCAATGGCTATGTAACTTTTAAAAGCCACAAATATTAATAGGATCTGTTTTTGTTCTGCCATTGTCTATTGTTATTCAACATATGCTTTTGAATATTTCTAGTCTATCTCATATATATGAGTATAAATACATATAAGAATAGAATATATATACATATAAATCAACTGTTTAACTGATATAGACTATTCTATCGGTGGGAGAAACTGATTTAATCATCCTCGTCTTTACTATAACTTGGTTTAATTTCAAATCTTCATAAGTACCATATAGTACTCTAATGAGCATCCTATACGTTCATCTTGGTGCAAATGTGCTGGCATTTTGGCAAGAACTTAGAGTGTGAGGGAAGGTAGCATCCAGTGTTTGGGAGGATTTGTTCCCCAGACAAGACTTTGTCCATTTAGAAGTTTATTTTTCCACCAACTATTTAATAGAGTGCCTGTTTCAAAACACTCTTGCAGCCATTGAATATCATTTATTCTTTTATTTTTGTCCATATGACAGATTGTAAGTTATTCTGCATTCCTGTCTTAATTTGCATTTCTAATTAGTAGAGCATTTGAGTGTATTTTATTTGTTTACTGAGCACTTGTGCTTTTTATTCTAATGAGCTTGATTATATCATTTCCCTATTCTCTGTTAGGTATTTCATATTTGTCTTATTAATGTAGATATCTTTTTGCATCTTCTACTTGACTCTATGCTTGCAGGGTTTTTTAAATAAGAGAATTAATCCTGGCCAGGCGTAGTTGCTCACACCTGTAATCCCAGCATTTTGGGAGGCTGAGGCGGGCAGATCATGAGGTCAGGAGTTCAAGACCAGCCTGACCAACGTGGTGAAATTCTACACTCTCTACTAAAAGTACTAAAATTAGCCGGGGGGGTGGCATGCACCTGTAATCTCAGCTACAAGGCTAAGACAGAAGAATTACTTGAACCTAGGAGGCAGAGGTTGCAGTGAGCTGAGATCATGCCATTGTACTATAGCCTGGCTGACAGAGTGAGACTGTCTCAAAAAAAAAAAAAAAAAAAAAAAAGGAAAAGAAAAAAAGAATTAATCCTTTTATCTAAGTTGCAAATATATATCATTCTGTTTCTTACATGGAATATTTTATTGTTTGGATGTATTTTATGTTGTCAAAAATTTCTCCCTCTTTTCCTTGATGATTTCTGGATGTTATATTGAGCCTTTGAGAGCCTTCCTCATCCCACATTTATAAAAGGGAGCTCTTCTAGACTTTCTTTTAATACATTTTTAATTTTACATTTAATTCTTCATTCTGGAAATATTTTGTACACGTAATGTGAGGTGAAAGCTGTTTGCTTTCTCAGATACCTTGTAGTACCACGACTGTTTATTTTATAGACCACTTTTTCTCCACTGATTTCAAATGCTTGGTATAAACTAAAGTCTCAGAATTTCTCTGGAGGAATGTAGGAAGTTTAATTTTTATTTTTCTTTCTTTTAGTTCTCTACATGGAAATGACATTTCTGTTGTCCCTGAAGGTGCTTTCAATGATCTTTCTGCATTATCACACCTGTGAGTATCTACTTTATTAATATAGGTTTGGGGCCAAACCCTTCCTAGTGAGTGACTTGGAACAGTCCTCTGCCATTTCTTTTATTGTAATGTCATAACATGTGGTTGGTTTCATCTTTAAAGAAAATGTGAAGATTTTCAGACTGGATATGATGCCTTCTACAAGATGGCTTTAATTTTCCCTTCTGGCTCTTATTTTCCATTAGTCAAATTATCTTTGCTTAACTAAATGTGTCTCTTGTGCAAATATGCTCTCCCGCTTTACTAGCCTGTGCTTTTTTTCTCATTATTTTCTGAATCTAGAATATCAGCTCCCTTCCAAATACCTGTCCAAACCCTGCTTTTCTAAGTCACATCCCAAATATCACCTTCTCTATGAAGCCTATCCTGATTTGCTCAAAATGGATTTATTTATTCAGCATCAACTATGGCACCATGCAAAATCCAATTCAACGTGCTTCAACACTGTAGTTTGGAAGTAGGACACAGCCAAATGCTTAGATTGGGTGAAATGGTTTTTCCTTTGTGTTTTCTTTTATCGCAACTTGTTTGTACCTCCATAGTTTTTGGAAGTACAATAAAACTATTTGAAAAATATGAGATAAGTGGGGTCCAAAAACCTCATTTGAGTCAAATTCCATTATTCCATTATCACTAGGTGTAATGTTAAGATCATGGCAAACCTACAAGGAAATTCAGCAAGCAGCCTTAGGATCCAGCGCCTCCTTTGGTCATGCTGAGTTGGGTGCCTGGTGGCAACTATCTGCTTTAGCCAAAATAACAGTATCAGTTGCGCCCCAGTTCCCTAAGAGATTGCCTGTTATATCTTCTCCTGATTTCACACTTCTTTCCAAAACCCACAAACTCTAAGAAGATATGAGTTTACAAAATTGAGAAAGGAATAATCATTTTTGTTTCCAAGAACATGTATATAATAGGAATTTTAAAATTTCCTGCCCAAAAGCCTAAGCTTTACACCTTCTTTGAATTACATTGGAGATCCAAATAATCATGTTATGTCTGCATTTGCCTTATAGAATCTATGTTATCAATTGACATTTCGTACATCAATCTATCACACTGGTGCCTATTAACATTCCTTCCACTACACTGCTAGGCCCAGGAAGGCAGGGCCTTTACGTTTTCATCCTGGTGCCAAGAACCTACCTCTAAGCCACTCCTTTACAAACTCCGTGGCTGCCATGTGCATGAGCTGCAGTATGAGGGAAGCTGCTAGGCTCAGAGGTGCAGGGCTGCCGCACACTCGGGCAGAGATTGCAGCCTGGTTGAGGAGGTAGCCGTTCCGCAAGTGTTATGGTCAGGCATCAGAAATGGCTGCACAGGAAAGGCGCTGCTTGAGCTAAGCAGAACTTCCTTCATGTTGCCAGCCTCCGCCCCCAACAGTGAGAGCAAGTGGAGCCTTCCTTGTCCTGTGGCCTGTTCTACCTTGCATTTCATTTGTGCTTTCTCTTTTACACCCTAGATCATAAAGAGCTCTGCTTTTTCACTTTTCCCACTTCCTCTCCTGTCATCGCAAGGACTTAAATATCAGCAGAGATGAGATCAAATGACTAAAATGCATCATTTTGCTCATTTTTAATTTGAATGGTTTGAACCTGCATACACACGAGCATAGCATTTGCTACCTTCTGATTCTTAAATTGGGCATTAAAACTTCCACAATATCAAGTATTATGATTCTACGCATATATTTGGGGGACCACCTAAAAAAATAACTATACTGACAGTAGACCTAGAAGTATTACTTGTTAAAAGCTAATTGTAAATCAGAATTAAGCAGTTTTTAAATGCCGTTGTGTGAATCTACTGCTTCGAACCAAGCTTCATAAGGTTATGAGTCCACTGGTTAGCTTCTCAGGTCTCAGTTTCTTAATCTATAACGTGACATATTAATTAAATGGACCTCATAAAGTTACTATTTAAGATAAAATGAAGTAATTCATATAAATGTCTTAGCCCAGCTCCTGCATATAGTAATAGTGCAATAAATGTTAGCTCTTACCTTGATTACTTTCCTGACACTACTACTAATGAACAAAGATAAAATGAACAACCTTGAGAAGGGACAGACACCCAATGCAGGTCCACCTCAACTGTGGTGAGCTGGCTCTAGGCATCTTCAGTATTTCATGTTCTTTCTTTGTACTTACCTGTACTTTATCTGCAACATTGTTTGCAACCTTTCTTTCTAAGTAACTCTAACTATCCTCCTACACAATGTAGACTTTCTTAATCACTAGTCTCCCAGAAAAGTTAGTCTGTTGGTTCACCATCATCTTGTAAATACTTCTCCTATATGGCTCCCAATGAAAATTCTTTGCATCTGTGAGTATATCTTAATGCTAATGCTAATCTCCTCTGCAGGAGGAGTTCTTTGGAGGTAAGAATAATGTGTTATTTATATTTGGGTCCTCAGAACCTTTCATTGTGATTTAAGTCATCAGTAAATAATTGGTGAATGAAGTGTTAATGTACTCAGGGTGAGCTAACACTCAATATAAACATGTCTGTGAAAATATTACCAGAACTTCTAAAGCAAGATGAGTGTTAATGCCAGTGACAACTCACTAAATCCCAATGCATGTCATTCAGGAAAATGGAGAATCCCCAGTGTCTCTATTTTCTGCTAAATTGTTATCCTCAATAAATCTATGGGGATTTTCTGCTAAGCATCACTTTGAATTCTGTGCCCTTAGGAAATAACAATACTTCCATACTTGTGTGTGTGTGTATGTGTGTGTGCTTTTGTGGTGTTGTTTTTCCAGAGCAATTGGAGCCAACCCTCTTTACTGTGATTGTAACATGCAGTGGTTATCCGACTGGGTGAAGTCGGAATATAAGGAGCCCGGAATTGCTCGTTGTGCTGGTCCTGGAGAAATGGCAGATAAGCTGTTACTCACAACTCCCTCCAAAAAATTTACCTGTCAAGGTATGGTTTCTAATCATTTGTACTTCTTTTAAGAATTACTATGTTAAGTGAAAAAAGAAAAAGACAACCAATTGTCACTCCAAAGGTATAGTTGAGAAGCCCAATAAATAATTATATTTTCAGCCTATGATTGGATAAGACAGAGCAGTTTCCTGACGTGCCCAAGAAAAGAATTAGGCTTTTCAATAAAATCTTAGAAATATTCCATTGGAAATGACCAAGTTTTCTTGAAAATGTATCAAAAATGCAGAGTTCACAATTTCTGGCAATTCCTTTCATAGCCTCTAACAAGTCAAATGTTTTGCTTTTGCCCTTCCTGAATACGTGCCCTGCTCCTAGGGCTGCCAGGGCCCTGTGGCTTCCTCATCCCAGGTAAGGAGAAACAGGCCCTCCCGAGTGCTCAGCCCAAACCTTCTGACTCGCCTCATGTTCTGCGGCCTTGCTGTGTTGATGTTCTTGTTTCTTGCTTGTTTATATCCCTTTCTTTTCCCTTTGTCTGATGTATTTGTGAATTCTAAATATCATCCGAATAACAAATATCGTTTTCCTTTTTTATTATAAAAATAATACATGCCCCTTTATAGGAAAATGTGAACAGTAAGAAACTATTTTCCGCAAGAAGAAATAAAATTAACCATTCATCACCATACCTAGAGATAACCACTACTCAAGTTGTTCTGTATAGATTTCCACAGATGATAGCCAACTATATGAAACTTAGGTTTCTTGTGAAAAATGGAATAAAGTTTACTGTGATTCTTAGATGACGTGTGTTTTAAGAAGGTCATTCGTGATTATTAGATAAAGGAGAGAAATTCTTGAAAATACTAAATGTCTAATCAGAAAATGTTAAGCATATTTTATGTGCAAAACTAAATCCTAGGTGTTATGGAGCATAGAGAACTTTATGGTATGGTCCTGCCTTTCATGACTTGGAAACCTAACTCAAAAGATAAGCTTTCAACATTTGAATATTTGTGCAGTAAAAACATACCTAAGTAGGTAATACTGCACCACAGGTTGTAGTGTGAGCTCTGAAGCCCAGCCTGGCTAGAACAAAATTGCAGCTTCACTTTTCTTCAGTACTTGGGTAACTGTGGTTTCATTACTTCACTGGTCTGTGCCTCAGTTTCCTCATTGTAAGCAAAGGTGGTGATGATTACAAACTGAAAGGATTGTATTAAGATTAGGTGAGTTAATATAGGTAAAAGACTGCCTCACACACAGAAACATTCAATATAAGTTAGCCGCTGATCGTATTATTATAACATTTCAAAACACCGAAAAACCGTGATATACGACACTTCATAATTTATGAATACAAAAGTAATTTTCGAAACCTGTATACACCCTCAATGTTTTTAATTTGGCTTCTCATGTATTCCATAGTGGTAAATGTTTGCAAAAGATAATTTCCAGCACATTGTAAATATTGTCATTAGCTCTGGAATCTAAATACCAGAGCTAAATTTGGAAGAGAAAAAAACAAGATCCTCATTGTTGCCTTTTTTTCTTAAAATGTAATTTTTCCCCTTGAATTCCTATTTTCAATACCTCCGAAAATTGCATGATTTTTGCTCCAAAAAATATGTATATAATTGGAATTTTAAAATTTCCTGCCACCAAGTCTGTAAGTTTTTACATCTTCTTTGAATTGAATTATTGCTGTTAATACTAGTGTACATGTACCCCAAAACCTAAAATGCAATTAAAAAAAAAAACCACACACAGGAAAGAAGGCAAGCTCTCATCCCTCTCTCCCCTTCACTCAGTATTAGCATCGTGTTTGCAGAAATAAAGCACTCAGTTGTTCTTTCTGTTTGCAATTGTTCAGTTGCAAGGGGAAAAAGTAAAAACTGAAGCTTGCTATGAAAAAAAAAAACACTAGTGCATCACTGATTGAAAATGCATAATTATTTTTTAATGTTTTATTTTATTTAAAGTTGACAGTAAAATTTTGTTGAAACACCTCTCTGGGATTATGTGCATTGATTGCAATAATTTTTGGTCTTTTACCATTCTAGATCTTTATTGGGACAGTGCCCTGTGATAGTTTCTGTTGAGCTGAGAAGTAGATCATTCTTCTGTAAAGGGGGAGAGAGATGACTGTCAAAGGGGAGGCAAGGAAGGTGAAACTGGCATGAAACCTTCCATTCAGCACATTACTAGGCAAATTACATGGGGAAGTTGACAAACTGCAAACTGATTCTCTTACACCTTTCTGTGCCCAGTGATACTCATACTTTATTTTTAATAATGCTAATTCTTATCTGTATTGCTTAAAGTTTATAATTCCCTGGAGGTATTTTTTGAAAAAAATAATTACAACACAAATTTGAGAAAACCTGTATATTTGTATTTCACTTAGAGCATCACAGTTTACATTAATTTGTTAAGTGTTCTCAGAAGTTCAAGATAAGTCCTCTCTCTCTCTCTCTCTCTCTCTCTCTCTCTCTCTCTCTCTCTCTCTTTCTCTCTCTCTCTCTCCCTGCCCCTACCTTGGGAATCCCAATTCTCTGAGACCCAACAATATTGAAAATAGGCCAATCATAACACTACAATGGCTTCTAAGTGTTCAAGTGAAAGGAAGAGTCTCACATCTCTCACTTTAAACCGAAAGCTAGAAATAGTTAACAACAACAACAACAAAAAGTGTAATGAGGAAGGCCATGTTAAAAGTCTAGATAGGTCAGAAGCTAAGCCTCTGGTGCCAAACAGTTAGCCAAATTGTGAATACAAAGCAAAAGTTCTTGAAGGAAATTTAAAGTGGTACTCTAGCAAACACACCAATGATAAGAAAATGAAACAGCCTTATTGCTGATATGAAGAAAGTGTTAGTGATCCAAATAGAAAATCAATCCAGCCGTAGCATTCCCTTAAACAAAACCCTAATCTAGAGTAAGGCCCCAACTCTTTTTATTTCTATGAAGGCTCAGAGAGGTGAGAAAGCAGCAGGAGAAAAGTTGGAAGCTAGCAGAGGTTGATTCGTGAGATTTAAGGAAACAGCAAGTTACCCAGAAGATCTAAGATCATTGATGAAGGTGGTGACATTAAACAACAGATTTTCAATGTAGATGAAACAGACTTTATTGGAAACAGAT
This sequence comes from Sapajus apella, assembly GCF_009761245.1. NCBI lineage: Eukaryota > Metazoa > Chordata > Mammalia > Primates > Cebidae > Sapajus > Sapajus apella. The sequence continues at coordinate 10,196,913 of NW_022436945.1, forward strand.
GTCATCTAGGACTTTCGTAGCCAGAGAGAGGTCAGTGCCTGGCTTCAAAGTTTCAGAGGACAGGCTAACTCTCTTGTTAGGGGTTAAGGCAGCTGGTGACTTTAAGTTGAAGCCAGTGCTTGAGCATTTACCATTTTGAAAATCCTAGAGCCCTTGAGAATTATGGTAAATCTCCTCTGCTTATGCTCTGTAAATGGAACAACAGAGCCTGGATGACAGCACATCTGTTTACAGCATGGTTTCCTAAATTTAAGCCCACTATTGAGACCTATTGTTCAGAATGATTTCTTTCAAAATATTACTGCCTCTTCACAATGCACCTAGTCACCTAAGAGCTCTGATGGAAATACACAAGGAAAATGATGTTTATATGCCTGCTGTTGCAGTATCCATTCTGCAGCTCATGGATCAAGGAGCAGTTTTGATTTTCAAGTCTTATTATTTTAGAAATACACTTCATAAGGCTACAGCAGCTGTATATAGTGGTTCTTCTGATGGACTTGGATATAGTAAATTTAAATCCTTCTGGAAAAGATTCACCATTCCAGATGCCATTAAGAAGATTTGTGATTCATGGAAGGAGGGCAAAATATCAATATTAACAGGAGCTTGGAAGAAGTTGATTCCAATCTGCATAGATGACTTTGAAGAGCTGAAAACTTCAATAGAGTAGGCAACTACAGGGGTGGTAGAAACAGCAAGATATTAGAATTAGAATTGGAGCCTGAAGATGTGACTAAATTGCTGCAATCGCATGATAAAACTTCAGTGAGTAAGGAGATGCTTCTTATGGATGAGCAAAGAAAGTGGTTTGTTAAGATGCAGTCCACTCCTGGTGAAGGTGCTGTGAACATTGTTGAAATAGCCACAAAGGATTTAGAATATTATATAAACTTATCTGATAACACACTGGCAGAATTTGAGAGGATTGACTCCAATTTTGAAAAAATGTTCTACTGTGGATAAAAGGCTATCAAACAGCATCACGTACTACATAGAAATATTGGGTGAAAGGAGGCGTCAATCAGGGCAGCACACTTCATTGTTGTCTTATTTTAAGAAATTGCTACAGCCGCCCCAGCCTTCAGCAACCATCACACTGATCAGTCTCAGCAGCCAGTAACTCGAAGGCAAGACCCTTGACTAGCAAAAAGATTACAGCTCACTGAAGGCTCAGATATCGTTGACATTTTTTTTTAGCAATAACATATTTTATAAGTAAGGTATGTACATTTTAAGACACACTTAATATATAAAATTATAGTTAAAAATACCTTTTATATGCGCTGGTGTAACAAAAAAAATTGTTTTACTCTCTTTATTGCAATATTCACTTTATTGCAGTAGTGGAACAAAACCAACAATATCTCTGAGGTCTGCCTGTGCATATATTCATATGTACATACATTTTTGCAGAACTCAGTATTTATCTGACTAACTTGAGCTTTTTTTTTCGTTGAATGACTATAGAATCTCATGTTCTTGATGCAACATGAATGGAAATATGTTTGAGGGAAATTTAGCTCTTTTCAGCACTGCCCAGTGCAACTTTCTACAATGATAGAAATGTTCCAAATCTCTGCCATTCAATATGGTAGCCACTAGCTACGTAGGATTATTTAGCACTTACAATATGGCTAATGCCATTGAGAAAACTAATTTTTATTTTATTTACATTTAAACTTAAATATACATGCATGGCTAGTGGCTACCATGGTGGATAGTGTAGTTGCTATAAGAACTCAGAGGAATAATTTGTCTAAAAGAAGGATGGCTATGAAAGATTTAATGGCATAAGCAGACAAGCAGACAAGTGTGAGGATAGTGCTACAGGTGGGCAGAACTATGGGAACAGAGCTTGCACTGTAGGAAACTTCTGTAACTGTTCCAGGCCACCAAAAACAGTTGAGCTGAAACTCGTTAATTGTAATTGATGTAAAGCCCTAAATATATCAGTTCAACTGCGGAAGTTCAGCTGAATATTCACTAACCTATCAGATCAATAGATTGCATGTATTTCAAGGTATACCTTAAATTAAATAGCAAACAGCATGCATGTAAGCCAGTTGGCAAGCAGTATAGACATTCCAGACTCGATCAGTATTGTTGTGGTTGCGTTTGGAAGACTTTAGAGTTTACTCAGTTTTTCTATAAGTGAATTTTAGAGTGATAGGCACTGAAACTTACAGTGCCCTTTGCCAGCATTTGTCTCTGCATTTGTCAAACCATTTTGAAGTTTCATTGTCCTATTAATGAAGACTCTGCTAGTTCAAGGTTTATGACAATTTAGATTGGATCTTTGCCAACAATTCTGCTACTACACATAATAATAACAATAATAGCTAAGTTCTACTGAGTAGTTTACCTAATGCTAGGTACTTCAGATAGATTTTTATCTCTTTTAATCCTTCTATGATTCCTATTGTGAATCCTATCATTTCCCCATTTGAGATATGAAAATATTGTGTTTTAGAGTTATTCAGCAATTTTTAAAAATCACTTATCTGCTGAGTGGAGTCAGAATTTGAACCTTGACTCTGATTCCAAAGCTTACTGCTAAAGTTTATTTTATAGTTTTCAATAAAAGTATTTTCAAAATAAATTTACGGTGTAAATAAGATTCCTACCCTATTATTGAAACATACTTAGAAAATGAAAATTCTGAACTACCTCAAAAGCTTTACTAGAAATATTTGCTTATAAAAATGGATTGGTAGAAGGCCAAATATTTTAATCTATTAATTAAAATAATTCTTTCAAGGAAATCCACTGAGTACTACCCTGTTAAGCATATATGCTTTATGAGTTTTAAAGCAACAAAATGACGTTTCTTTAAATTTTTTATAATTGAAGTTTACATATTTTAACTTAACTTTCCCTCCAGTTATGCCAGTCTAATGTATTTTTTCATGAAAATTATGTAAGTACAAACTCCCAATCTTGAGGTTTGTCAGTGTATAATCTCAAAATATAACAGGAAGATGAATATTTTTAATTGAATACATGTTTACATAGCTATTTTTAAATACAACTTAAGTGATATTTTTCTGCTAGAAGATGCCATGCCATGCTGTCATTTTGAGTCACTAATTATTTTAATATAGAAAAAAAGTATTTTCTTTATGGTAAACTCTCATCGTTTTGATGCATAATAGAAATAAATGAACAGGAAGAAATTGATTATCAGATCATATTTAATTAATAACCAAGTAGAGCATTCCTGAGTGGGAAGCAGATGGCCATGACTTGTCTTTACAACCCAAATGTCCTGTCCTCATCTTTTAAATATAAGATGACATTAGAGTGATTAAGCAGTCTGCAATAAAACAGTTTTTGTCCTCTCCAGATATTCACTGAGAAAGTCAGTGTGGAAAGTGGAACATTGTTAATTTCCAATATTCCCTTAATTTCTCTTTGTTCAGGAAATTTTGACTATAGAGGCAACTAAATTATTATTGTTTTTATTTGAAAGACATTTATTAAACACTTACATGTGTTAAAGAGTGAGCAGTCTAAAGGAAAGGAATAATGTATTTCTTCATTCATTAAACAAATTTTATTCAAGTTCCTACAATGTACAAGGCACTATTTCTAAGTGGTAAGAAAAAACAATAAATTTTGACTCAAGAAGTTCATTTAGTGGCCCAAAGTCACATCGAGGTGCTGCAAATGGCCAAGCCTGGTAATCCAAGAGGACTAGTAATTTAGTCTTTGTGTTTTTAGTTGACCATTTTTGCAATGCAAATTTACAGAGCTTAACCGCCATCATCTGGAGATTGTCTCCACCCCTCCACTGAAACTAGGACACCAATGTCTTCCATCTTGCTAATTTCAGTGGCTTTTTTTTTAGTTATCTTTATTCGCTCTCTTTACATGTTTGACACTGGTGGCCATTGCTCCTTCCTCTACATTCCCTTGGCTTCTTCATTCCTTTTGTTTTTTTCACCCACTTTTTCATATAGACATGTGGTGTTCTCTCTTTAGCCCTATTAAATTCTCAATTGATTTAAATCCATGCCTTTAAATCTCTAGCCATGGCTTTTCTTAAGAACTTCAAATTCATATTTCCATTCACTTAGTGGATTCTTCTCCCTTTATGGCTCACAAAAACACATATTCTAAGATGCACATTCTCATTCCCCACATTCATTCTCTAATTGTTACATGGATGTCTCGACTGCTGAACTGTAAGTGTTTTCAGAAACTCAGGCATTTCACTTGTCTTTGGTTTCTTAAAGCCTGGCCTAGTGTCTGACACAATGTATATGCTCAATAAATATTGATAAATGAGTGATGTCATGATGGAATGTTGTTAACAAATATGCATTTGATATTATTAATAATACTTGAGAAATGCCATAACATAATTGCAAATGGAGCATAAAAGCATTGGTTTTAAATCAAAATCTTCTTTTGGTTAATTACACCCAACATCAAATATCCCTGACATATTTTCCTGAGTTGCCTTTGATGCACTTCTGGCTTGATGCAAGGGCAGTGTTAGAGGATTTCGTTATTTGCCTCATGTTTCCAAGGGATGCCAAAATGAAGGCAGATTCTAGAATATAGCAGGAAGTTTTTGTCTGGAGCTTTTGGTAATAAATCAAAGTGAGATACAGTACTCAGTGGGTAACAGTAGTGGTGTCAGATGCATAACTAGTGATTTGAGTCAAGTAAGCAAGTCTGCCTGCAAGCTTTAATGGATTTGAGGGCCGACAGTTCTTCCTTCAAAGATTAAAGTAACTGACAGAGACAGATTGTTAACCAAACTCTCTTCTCGTTTTTCCTTTGAATTATTAAGCTAACTACACCTCCACCCATATAGCTAACACTATAGTGCTGTCTTAATCAAGACCAAATCTTAAATCAATCCAGTTTACCTACACTGTTCTCCTTCGTTTCAGTGACATTAGTAAAGATCTTTATCCCTGAAGCTACATTTCCTTTCCCCTCCGTGGCACACATCTCATGGAGGCTGATTTGTTAACAATGTGTTAACATTTCTTGGAACCAGTTAGCTTTTGAAAGGAGAAAAGCTTAAAGATCACAGTTCTTTACCAAGCAGCAATGAAAGAACAAAAAGAACCTCTCCTGTTTCTTAAAGGTGTACTATTATTTCGGCTGCTTGTGCTGATTTGCAAATCACAGTTTCATTCCTTAACAGCATAAAGTCATTAACTGTCAGTGTTGTACCCAGTGCCCACTTCCGTGTCCCATGGGTTTTGTAATAGTCCCTATAGTTTCTCCAGGTTTGAGCAGCACCTAGCATATATAGAAGGTTCTTAGGGAGTCTGTGATGAATAGATAAATGGCAAGATCTAATTTGCTTTTGTCTATGTTGAAATTGGGACAAACAAGAAAATGACTGCTTTTCTCCTTTGAAATAAAACACTTTTTGTTCCCCCTACGTACTCCAACTCTCTGGAAGTCTAAGATAGAGTGTTACTACTTGCTGTGACTTTGTGCTTGATCTCACTCGGTTCCCTGCTTGACATTCATGACGTCTCACTTAATGCTTAACACAACCTATTGGAATGGCTGCCATAATTCTAATGCCATATACTTAAGTAGAAAATCTGGGTTTAACTTGGGTTGATGGATTTCAGATTCTACAAGATTGCTACATATTATGGACACCATCTTTTCACCTAGGTCTAATCAAGTGTGCAAACTTCTGCCAAGTGTTGGTTTGCTTGTGGAGAGGTGTGCTTAACTCTTCCCCCATTTTAGGATGACTTTATTTGGCATCTTTCTTTAGCTCTGATATCATCTCCTTGTTGTATAAACAGATTAAAGTTGTCATTTTCCTTGAATAAGAAGATTGCAGGAGAGGAGCCCTTAGAAAGTGTAGTGGATAGAAAATGAATCACAAGTTGGTTGCAAATAGAAGACATAAGATGAACTTAGAAGTGCAAAATATGGACAGGAAGATGAATGGGAGGAGAGCCAAATGCAAGGAATATCATTTCAAGACTATAGAAATAAGCAGATTTAGATAAACCAGGTAGATATAAAAATCACATTCTAAAAAGGATTTTTAGTGAAGGGGAATTATAAGCTACATAAAAAAGGAAAAAAAAATATATCACTTATAGACCTTTAGAGATATCAGAGGATGCTGCTATGTGGAATTTATTTGACTTACAAACATCTTTTGTATTACCCTTCACTCAAACTCAAGTGCTAGAAATAAGAAGTGATCATTGAAGGTTTAAAAGGATATAAAAAAGGAGAAGCAAATAGAATGATAGCTAACTTCACCATTGGTAAAGTTGGTAGCCGTGAACTTTACCAGCCTGAAGAAGTTGGAACTCAATGTTTTGCTATATTCCCAAACCGTATGCCACAACAGTTCAGCAGATGTAGGAAATTGTTAAAAGAGTCCTGGGTATATGAGAATGATTGTTCTCTTGATTTTTTTTTTTTAAGCTAAACTGAACATATATGAGGAAGCAGCAATCTCCCATAACAAATTCCAGATAGGAAAATAATTTAGCATAATTATCTCTATGGAAAACCAAATTTGGTCTTGAATAAAACGCAAAGAAATTAGACAGTGATTATTAATCAGATATGGTCCAGTGGACATTCATTAAATAAATCCCCACTATGTGGTAAAATGAACATGGACTACTTCAGTCAGGCAGTGATGCTGCCAGTATACTCTATTAAATTCTTCAAAATGTATTCCATTGTCTTCCCTAAGACAATATCTTAATTTCTCATCTAATTACTCAAACATAATTTTTGGAACATGTCACATTCCACAGGATGAACTTACAAACTGCCAACCCTAAACTCCTTTTATTTAAACCATAGCCTTATAAGGTTGAAAGCATAGTAACAGGCCAAAAGAAATTTTTTCTCAAGGCCTTGGGATGTGGCCAGATGAATGCTTACAGTCCTTGCATTTGCTGACTTGCTGTTTTGCTGGCATACATTCTTAGCCATTTCATCCCACGCCTTTGTTCTGAGTTAGGTTCTTCTTTCCTGTAACCTAGTTAAGGGATCCACTCGCAATGAGCTATTTTCTTTCCTGTTGCTGACTCATATACAACTTTAGCAAACTCAAAACCATTTATTGTTAGGTATTATGCTAATTTAACTGCCTTAACTGTCACCATTCATTTCTGCAGTGTGCTGAACAGCTAAGTTTTCTGCCCTTAATTGATAAATAAATTAGGGAGGGCAGTGAGAAATTAAATTTCTATGGAGCTCACTTTACTTCAGAATTAATGCCAGCAGTTTCCCAGCTGTAATTTGATATAGAGACTCCTTTAGTTATTCTAGTTACCAAGGCAATATGTAGGGGACGTTAGCACTGGCACAGTCTCTCCTGGCGACTGAGGCATCACTAGAAGAAGTAGGCACTCGTTCCCTTTGTACAGTCATCCTAGGAGCAGTCAACTTTTTCCAAATGGTTAAAAAAAAAAAATCCTCAGAATTTCTGTGTAGATACATTTCAATAATTTTTTAATCAATAGAAAAACTAAACAATACAGAGCACTATCATTTTCATAGATTTCATTTCAATACCATTATTTGAATATGCACTGGCATTTCTCAGGGTAAAGGATATGAAGAGATACGATGAATCTCTGTGGCCTCTCTATTTATTCATGTTCTTTTATGTACATTCGTTTCTGTCGGTAGACCAACAACTCAAACATGGCTCTACTCTGTAGAATAATTTGATGCAGGTAGCTTATGTGAGTAGAAGTTATATAGTTTTTTGGTAAAGGTACCTTAGAAGGTTAGAACAGAAATGGTGGGGTTGCAGAGGTGCTATGTAATTATCCGGATAACTTTGCTAGAAATTACCTGTGATGAAATGTGCAATTAGAATTATTGCTGCTTGTTTGTTCCAAAAAGGATAAGGAACTACAGAGAGATTGGTGAAATATAATTAATGTTTACAATAAAAAATATCTGTGCTTTATATATAAAGATGTCAATGTCCTTGTCAGACACACAGTTGCCAAAAGTGTAGTGAGCTCTCACACACAATGCAAAGAGTTAACATAGGTGGAACATAATTTTATTGAGGACAGTACAATTTCCACATTGTTAATCATTTGTCAAATAAAAATGTGTCAACAAAGGAAAATGGCTGTGGATAAATATGCATTTATTCCAGACATTGTACGGCTGATGAAGTTTTTTAAAGGTATGTCCCAAACATGAGATTGCAAGTAGAAATCATTTCAGAGATGTTTTCTTCTCAGAGAGGAAGATACAAAAACATCACCCATCATGTATTGTGCAAATGAACCAACAAACTGAATGAAAAAAAAACGGGAGATTATAATGGAGCTTGCGGTTTTGGCTTACTTCTATATGCATAAAGCGGCCCAGTTTTGTATCTCCTATTGAAAGTTGTACTACTGAGCCAATGTTACCTGGGCAGGTATATTGTATTTTGTTTTTAATTACAATGATAAATTTCTACTTATTTATAAAATTTGCCCGCCCCATCCCATACCCACACACGCAGTCCTCTCTGGGACTGCAATATGCATTTCCATGAAGCAGGAGAAGGTTGATGTACATACAGACAGTGGCCATGAAAAACATCCACATCAACTAGTCAGCCCATGAGGGGACTCTCTTGGTGACGCTGGCACCATTAACCTCAGATAATAAGTCAGAGCCACACTGACCTCAGAGAGTCTCACAGTACATCCAGTTGAGAAAGCCTTCTGTTGCATTTTATTTTTATTTGTTGAGTCGGAGTTTCATTCATTGCCCAGGCTAGAGTGCAGTGATATGATCTCAGCTCACTGCAACATCTGTCACCCAGATTGAAGTGATTCTCCTGCCTCTGCCTCCCGAGTAGCTGGGATTACAGGCCCCCACCACCATACCCAGCTAATTTTTTGTATTTGTAGTAGAGACGGGGTTTCATCATGTTGACCAGGTTGATCTTGAACTTCTGACCTCTGGTGATCTGACTGCCTTGGCCTCCCAAAATGCTGGGATTACAGGTGTGAGCCACTATGCCTGGCCAGCATTATAGGATGATGCTGATTTCTGGCCTGTCATGGATGAGAGATACGTATAGATATGTGACCAATAATAATCTTATATAAAATGTACCATTATTTTAAGTCATACAAATAATAAGTAAACTGGAAGAACATCAGTTGCTCATATTTTTCAATTAATTTTCAGGTCCTGTGGATGTCAACATTCTAGCTAAATGTAACCCCTGCCTATCAAATCCATGTAAAAATGATGGCACATGTAATAGTGATCCAGTTGACTTTTACCGATGCACCTGTCCATATGGTTTCAAGGTAAGTAGAAGCAATTTAAGAGTCACAGTTTGACAACATAACTTCTCTTGGTGCGCCTTTAGTATTTTATGGTGCTTTCTCTATGTGTGAAGAACTAGTTTATTTACATTCAACTTTACTTGACCCTTCTTCTCCAGGGGCAGGACTGTGATGTCCCAATTCATGCCTGCATCAGTAACCCATGTAAACATGGAGGAACTTGCCACTTAAAAGAAGGAGAAGATGGATTCTGGTAGGTCATTAGTCTATGATCATCTGTATCTGAAGCATTGGAGCAAGGATAACTAACCCAACATGATTTTCCTTTTCAAATCAAAGAGCAGTATTTTTCAAAGAATGGCAGAGAAAGGGCAGTATGTATTCGTCCCTCTCAGAGATATTGCAATATTAAAAAAAAAAAAGGAAACTCTACAATATTCTCAGCTCAGGATGCTACAAAACCAAAAATAATTTAAAAACATACACATACACATGATTAATCAGGTCAGATTAGGGCAAGACAAAATATTAATATTGGCTCCATTATACTAATTAATATCCAACTAGTCCCCTACTGCTAGTCATATATTCATCTGTTGTTCTGCTTACTGCTTTAACAGACAGTGTGTAATAAGACATAAGTCCCACTAAAACAGAAAATTAATGATTTATTTCCAAGACACCATATAAGTATACATGTTGTGAACGATTTTAATCTGAAGTTATTTAATCATATGGCACAATTACGTTAGATGTACTTCATGAATTATGAACTGGAGCTCTTTATTAAATGACACTAATAATGTCACATTAGAATGCTAATATACTACTAAAACTGGTTAGAATTTCACTTTTTAGAAGAAATAGACTTCACTTCTACATTCTGTTATGAAGTTGTTTCTTATTTATCTAGACTTTACTTAAAAATTATTCAATACATACTCAAGATTGTTTTATGCTGGGGGAAAATTGTATTATTAAGACAAAGAGAGCATTCATATTCTGTAAATGCAAGGAAGACAAAATTTTATTTTCAGATTCATTGTTGTTTCAAGATATCAAGGACATTATACATATGTTAGTAGACGATGTTGTAATTTTGAAAATTAGAACCAGTTCCTCTTTATTTATGAGCAAAGAAGCCTAATTTATTTCATTAGAGCATGACTCAAGATTAAGATATCTAGGGCAGTGGAATAAAACTGCCTGTGTTTTAGACCTGCAAATGTAGTGGGTGTATTGATTTTGAGACCATGGAGCCATTTGCCTTCTTGCAACCAGCTAAATTTTATTTTTTGAATGGTTTCTGCTTTGGTGGATATTATCTTAAATTGATGTTTACAACATGTCATTTAAAGGCATTTAAAAAATCAATTTCTGGTAGTTAAAAGCTCTATGGCTGTATGGTTGATGAGTGTAATTATGCCTTTTTCAATATTTACACCACATGATTTTAAAATGCAGCATAAAAGACGTTTTTGACCTTTTCTTCCTCTGGCATTCAGGTGTATTTGTGCTGATGGATTTGAAGGAGAAAATTGTGAAGTCAACATTGATGATTGTGAAGATAATGACTGTGAAAATAATTCTACATGTGTCGATGGCATTAATAACTACACATGCCTTTGCCCACCTGAGTATACAGGTACAAAGAACAGGAAATATTTTGCCTTCAATCAGTATATATCTGTTTGAAAGCATCACTGGAGCTATGTTATATATGTTTAGTAAATCATATTATTATTTGACAGATGGTAAGCATTTTGAAAACCAGATGTAATGTAAATAACATAAGGACTTAAAGATAGTTTTAGCTAACCAAATAAAAGACCCAGCAATCTCTGTTCAAACATATGCGTCTATTATAAACCATGCTATCCAGTAATAAAAGAAGCTAAAGCTATTGTGCTAAAGCTTTTAGTCCCACAATTCAATGGCATTTTTGTGCAAACCATTTTCCCTGTGCAAACCAACCCTCAGTACCCATGTGAAAAGAGGACTTTTATTTAATAGCCACAACATAATTAAGCATTTGAGATAATTCATATTTATACTTATGTCTTCAGTAATGAGTGTTTGCCTCTAGTAACCCGTGTCCTTCAAAATAAAAGTCAGGAAGATATTGAGCACTTTGGATAGTGTTACAAGACTGTCACCTTTTTTCTAACACTTTGTTTCTTTGGATGGCACATCTCATTAGACTATTAATTGCTAAATTTCCTCCTATTCAAACCAATTTGCTGTAAAGTCAGCATCAAGCTTATGACTTGTCTGTTTTGTCAGAATAGATTGTTTGATTTTTTCTTGTGCCTCTGATTTAGAAACTTCATAAATATACTCTTTTTCCTTTAATAAATCACTTAACATTGACAAAGGAAAAACAAGAATTTTGCACATTGTAAGAAAAAAATGAAGAAGTAATTTCGGTCATTCTATTCAAAGTTACCATTTTCATTCTTGGTGCATTTCATTAATTATATCTATTTTTGTGTAATTTAATACATAGCAAGAAAATCAAAGGAAGAAATGACTATACAGGTGACTGGAGTTAACATCTCCCAACATGAAAGATGAACATACATCTGTATAATTAAATTTTCCCAGGGATTTGTTGGAAAATTGTTAAAATTGAAGCTTTTATGGAATATCCTAACTACTAGGTACCTTTCTTGATGGGAAAATGCTAGGTCGAATAATGAGGCTCTGTTTTGGCAACCCAGATCTGTTTGAGTGCCTCTGAAGCTGCCTTTTCCAGGATCTTATTTTTATTTTTTGGCACCAGTAAAACACCTGATGTCATATAAAGCAGTAATAACATACTAAGTTTCCATTAGAAATTTGAACATGCTGTATTACCAAGTGTTCTAGTACATATATACAGCCCTTAGACCGCTTAGTGGGCAGAATTTTAGCGTTCTTTGATATTTTACATAAACAAAGGATAACAAGCACATTCAATATGCACGTTTCTAGAGTGTCTGGAAAGAATGTAGGTGTTATGTAGCTTTGACTTTCACATTAATGTTACCAATATTATCACACCTCAGAAACTTGACAGTAGCCTGTGACCACAAATCCTAGAACCCTTTCAGCTATCCTGAGACTTTAACTTCATTGGATGGGCTAATTTAGACTTGTCCAAGAAGCCCAATATTTGCACTAACATCTGCTACCTGGTACCTTCTTAGGATAGAATAACTCTCTTTTTCCATCATTTTTCTGATTGTTATTGAAAGGTCTTAAGAACCTAGTTAATTTTGGAGGCCTCCTTGAACCAACCCACTCCACCAGACAAATTGGACCCAAACATTTCAAGCAAACTTTGCCTAACCAAAACCTTCCTAAGCACAGAACTAGGAAGAATCTTTCCTGATGAAAACCTAAACTTGGGAGCACAGCTGCAATCAGGTTCTATATGTCTTCTTGACAATAAAATTTCTAGAATGTGGTGGAGGACTCTTTTGAGTTGGTTTGGAGGGGTCCTCCTGCTTTGGCTTTAGATTTGCTATTCCTTATTCCTATCCATTTATTTTGAGTATTTGTCTTACCTGCTCACCCTTCATTTCCCCAGCTCCCTCCCTACACCTACCTGCTCCTCTTGAACACACATTTTCTCCAATTCTGAGTGTCAGTTCAGAGAAGTTTCCTTGGAGAAGTATTATTATGAAGCCTCACTTCCCCAACTATATCAGATCTCTTTCTTTGAAACATGTCATAAATACCTAAAACTTAGCCAAACCATTCGTTAGCCAAAATGTGATATCAATAATACCTGTCATGTGGGAATTTGCCATGACTATCTGTTAAGAGCCATTTGGCTCTCCACAAGAACTGGGACTGTTTTAGTCTTTTTACTTATAATTATTGCAAATGTCAGTTTGACTTAATCTGGGCAAAGGATCAAGAAAAATACTAAACAGAAAGTGCACGGTATACAGAACATGAAGATACTACCATTTTATCTTTGGATTGGGTATTGGGGACCATGAAGAATTTGACAATTTGGCATGAGAGAAGCTATCTAAATGGGGCAAATTCATAACTCATCTATTAATTGTAGTATTTTTGTGCACACGTGAAATGAGCTCATTTACAAAATTTCAAACAACCATCTGCAGATTTTGAAATCATTGACACTTAAGTGACCTTTAATTATGGGGAAGTATGAGTGAGGCTCTAGAGTTTTATATCCTGCTTCATCCAAGTCTGCAGTCAAGGTGGAATTTTCTGATAATGTGATTATATGGTTTTAAATTTAAGTTTGGGATCTGATTAATGAGCATGAGATCTGGGAACAGAAGCCCTGCTATGTTCAGGGAATATAATAATATTGTCAGTGTTTAAAAATCACCCTCGTAACAAGTTGATTTTTCATTTGAAAATGTTTTACACTATATCCCAAAGGCATACAATGAGAAGTGAACTCTGTAGAGAATTAATAGGAACAAACAATGCTTTACAGAAAAAAATCTTGTAAATTATTATTGTGACAGTTTTTGTATTCGACGCCTATGTCAAGAATCAGAACAGACATAATGTCAATGAAACAAATTCAGAGATCTGAGAGAGATCTGACAGAGAAGTTATGATGTGATGAGCAGTTTACAAAACATGACTAGAAATATTCAAAATAAAATGAGCCACCATCGGGGAATTTATTAAGCTTTATTTAAGCCCCGTGTGACCAAAATATCACAGAAGTAGTTACTGATTTGTTAGAGGAGAAAATTCTCTGCTGTTTTCTGCTCCAGGGATTGACAGCGTAAACTGTAGGGACAAATACCGTTTTCCTATTGTCTAAATCTTGCTGTGACTTCACCACCCGAATCACCAAAACCATTCTCCATACACTCCACTTCATCATTTGTCCTTCCCGTTGCTTAACCCATGACTGCTGATTGCTAGTATATTTTAGACAACAGTAAATTAAAACCCCTATGATATTAAGAAAGTAGGACTTCAGAATTGTTAAACAAATAATTTTAAAATTAAATCTAAAGTTTTAATTTTAGCTTGAGAGGTTTTGTTAGTTTTGATTTTGTTTTTGTTACGTTGGATTTTTAAAATCATGATCATCTTCTTTCTAGAGACAAGACATTTCTTGGAGCTAAATTTCCAAGGAATTCCTGAAATGACATAAACCTAAAACCTATAAAAATAAAAACTATAAATATGGCACCCCTGCTTTTTTTTTAATGGACACCTTTTTTCAGTCTCTAGTGTTATCTTAGGTGTTTAACTGAAATATCTGCTTTTGTATATTTCCCAACAGTCAGAACCCTGGATCAGCTATATCAAGACGGTGTGTCTTAATTAACTCTTGTTCTTACAGGACCGCATACAAGTATGGCACAGATGATCACATTTTAAGCCCTCCTTTCACTTAATAGGATTACTTAAATTCCGTAAAATGAAGGTCTCCAGGCAAAATGTAAAGCCTTAGAACACATTTTGTGGGCAATATTCAGACCACTTAGTTTTCCATTTTGTACCCATTTTCTCTTTGTTTTCCGAATCACTGATGCCCATGCACAAGCCATTCAGTGTCCATCTTACACAGTAAAGCTGCTGGTTGTTCCATCCCCTGGTTTAGACGCAGACCTCTAGCTCCCTGTGATGGCATTTACCTTTTGCTTCATTTTCTCCATGTTTGTGCGTGTGGCCCGGCTGTAGGTAAGAAATCTAAGCCTTGCTTCAGTTCGCTTGCCCACCCCTGCTTCTCTGTTGTTAATGCTGCGCATTGGCTTCCTGTGCTCTGCTGTTGTATCGCAATGTAAAAAGTCTTTTGTCTCTTCTGTCTTTGTCGCTGCCAGCTGCTAATCTGAATGAGGTGGAAAAAGGTTAGTTGCCTTTTAAATCTATTATGATTTTCATTTTAGTCTCCCTCTTTCTTAAAAAGTTACATAGATTTCACTGTGTGTACACGGTAAAAAGGAATGTTGACAAAAAATAAAATCAGAAAACAATATGTCAAATCAGTCATTCAGATCTTTATGCATCGCTGTGCCAAACACTGTAAAACGGGCCTCTGAAATGCACTTTGTCTATTGTTAGAAGATAATAGAAACTTTTTGAGTGGGAAGAAGGGGTGGCTAGAAAAAGGGACTAATATCTTTTTTTTTAATTTTCTGCTTGTTTGTATGCTTTCGCTTTTGAAATATATCACAAACATGTATTATTTTTATGATGAAAAACATAGATAATTTAGTATTGTAGATAAGGATGTAGATAGAAAAATTTTTATGTAAGAAAGACTGTTCCCTGGCTCTGAACAAGAAAGGAAAAAAAAAAAAAAAAAAAAAGACTGTTCCCATAACCTTAAGCAAATATCTTCAGTAACATGAAACATGCAAAATATTAGATGTATACATTCATTGAAACACTTTATGAAATAAATATTTAAAGCCCAAGAAGTTGACCTATAAACTCATGTTATAGGATGCTGTGACTACTAGGCAGTATGTTTCATCATTAAAAAAGCCATATTTAATCATTGACATCAGTATGATTTGCCCGCTCCCCAAATACATCAGGGCTCAAGAAAGTGAGTCATAGAATTATTAGAGTGATAGCCATGTCTGGGAAATCATCATGGAATATTTATGAAATTTTATCTTAAAAACTCAGCGTTTTAACTAATAACGTTGAATTTTTAATTATTCAGCTTACCAAAAGTCTTCAAGTACCAAATGCAGGCACAGCATCCTAAGAGGAGCACAATGTGTGATTTTCTTGATAGTTCCAGTTGCATCTGAAGCATTTGAGGTCGGAGTATGGGGATAATAAAGAAGTTATTATAGACTGGGCACGGTGGCTCACGCCTGTAATCCCAGCACTTTGAGAGGCCGAGGCAGTGGATCCTTCGAGCCCAGGAGTTTGAGACCAGCCTGGGCAACATGGTGAAACCCCATCTCTACTAAAAATATATAACTGAGCCACGCATTGTGGCATGCGCTTATAGTCTCAGCTACTTGGGAGGCTGAGGCAGGAGAATCGCTTGAACCCAGGAGGCAGAGGTTGCAGTCAGCCGAGGTTGTTCCACTGCACCACAGCCTGGGAGGCAGAGTGAGACTTGCTCTCAAAAAAAAAAAAAAAAGGTTATTATATAGCTGATCTCCCTGTCTTCTCTTGCTACAGGCTTCTTTTTCTTCTGTTGCATTGTTTGGATGATTTACGTGCTTGCTGACTTACTTTTACAGTGTGCAGAGTTAAGTTGAAAAACATGAAAAAAATGGTTCCATATTATAGAATATAACAATATAATATATGCTCTTTGTGGATTAATGCATCTAATACCTTCCTGCGTCAAACGCCATCTTTTCTGTTTACAAGTAGCAAGCAGTTGATGGTCTGGGTCAGTGAGGTCTAAGGTCTGAGTCTATCTCAGAAACATAGTAGCAATTATTCCATCACAGGAATATGTCCTTAAATTGTTGTGTATACTCTCAGAAACAATCTTGGCAGTCCAAGTGTTTTAAATCACCATGTGGTTTCCTGTGTTGACTAAATTTCATGCTTATGTTTATGAAAGATCTCTTTTATTTCCAAGAATTTGCTGCTGACTGGATTTGCTTTTAAAAGCAGTCAAATAATTCTCTACATTTTTAATTCAAACTTAATTGAAAATAGAATTTTCATTTTGTCTAACAACTGGGGAAATTTTTTTAAATAAAAAGACTGTATGTCGTTAGTCAATGCATTGTTAATTTAATACAACTCTGTAGTTTATGTGAACAATGCAAACGTGGGCAAAAACTTTTATCAAACAATGATAAAGCACTTATTCAAGGATACACACCTTGTAAGTAGAGGCCCAGTTGCAAACCAATGTCTCATTGGCCCCAAAGCCTGTACTCTGAGGTGGGGCTTTTGTCTACACTCGGCTGGAGCCTGTCTCTTCTGCCTTGCAGCCTTCTTCCAGGCATGGCTTCTTTTCTATCTCATAATAGCTTATTTCTGATTCGTGGTTTATGCCAAACAAGCTTTCCTTCTGCTCTCCTGCTGTCTCTTCAGCTCGACATGCACAATTGTCCTTATGTAAGGAAAGCTGTATCCACAAAATTCAAGTACAACCAAGCCATCTATTTTATCTTGACATCAAAAAAGCACCGACTGAATGTCTGTACAACTAATGAATTAATTCCCTCCTGAGAACTGGGGTATCTTTCATCCCATAAGGCAGGTGGTTAGTTTGTGTAGGTAAGGGGAAAAGTTCAGGTATCTTATCCTTTCACAAATATTTATAAACTCTGGGATGACTCCCAGTCTTTATTTTTCTTCTGTGAAACAGGAATAATGATATCTGTCATATCATTCACATAGACATTTGAGAATAACACGTAACCATGTATAGGAAAACACTTCGAATTGGTAAATGTCTATGCTCCAGAAATATCGAAGGCTGCCCTGCAAGACAGGTTGAAATTTTGCATCATTTAATTCCGACCATCATCACTACAGTGACATGGTTCAGATTTATGTGATGCCATTCCTCATGGCAGAAGAATTCTTACAATTCTTTATTCTAATTTCTTATAAAGAAAATTACCTAAGGTAAATTATGTATAGAATGGAAATTTCTCTCCCCATATTGTTCAGTATTTATGTTTTTATTATTATTGTTATTTAATTTTACTTTGTATGCTCACTTCATATAGAAAGATTTTATTTAGGGATAGGTCTGGTCCTCCTTGCCCCCGTATACAACTTTGAAACATAAGGAAATACAGAATGCTGAAGAGATCTTGGATTTAGCTGCGTTGGATTTGCAGGTTTTGTGTATATTTTTAGATTTTCGTGATCTCTTAATAGCAGTGACTTCTCTTAATTCTGCTTTGAGATGTGTAAGGTCTTTATATCAAGGTCGTTATAGTTGCAGATATACTTGTGAGCCTCAAATAAGGGAAACGTAAGCTGCCGTCTGTTTTTACTAGAGAGAGTACTTTGGCAGCCCAATAATATTATGTCATTTGTATTCATCCTCCAATCTTTCAAAGCTTTCTTAAATGCACATGAATTTCAAAAAAACATTTTAAAGGTCTTGTTTGCTCTTTAGTGAATAGGCAGTGCCCATTGAGCCCAGAACAACAATTTAGTTTAACCAGGTCTTTTTCAAATTTGAATTTATTTATTTATTTTAAAAACGGAGTTAAATATTTTCTGAAGTTTCAGTGGCTGCTGGAATTGGCTATATTATTTAGCATCCGTGTTCCAATAAGGAAGTACTGAAAAACACTTCATTTTGTGTTTATTTGGAGAGGTTAAGGTTTTTTTTTTTTATTAAATAATATGCCAGATGTTTATTGAGAAAATATCTTATGCAGGACACCATGCTAAGTATTGAAAGTGATACCAGAATCCATAAAACATTACCCTTGTCTACTGGGCAAACTCTTTGGCTTTGATTCTTTACTGCAAGGTCAGATCAGGTCAAATATTTCTCAGTATATAACCATCACTTTTCATACCCCAAGAACATTAATAATATAATATAGCTACTTTACTCAAGAAGAACACTCCTTCTGAATAGGAACACAGACCAAGCTCTCTAACAGACTCAAGAAACTCATTTCATATCACTTAGAAAACAAAAATAGGAACCAAAAACTGATTTTCCTTCTTTGAAACATCTTAATATCTATATTTATAGCATATTTTCTTGAACCTTCCTATTTTGAATTATGACAAACTTGATCTCACGGGGCTGCTCTATGGCAGCATTCTGATGATGTACATGTCCCATTTTGCATATATTTTACACAAAGAGAACATCTGTTAATGGCTAATGTGTCTTCAAGAATTCTGGGGCCCTCTGGTGAGTTCCCTATGTTTCTGCACCAAAAACTGGATTTAATTAAGTTTACAAAAGTGCAGGAAGTCTAGATAGTTTACTTATTATATATTGAAGGTCAATTTTTTATTTCCAATTGATGGGACACACTTCAGAATAGTCAACACAAAAAAGAAAGCATCAGATTATTAAAACAGGAATCTTCAGGAAGAGTTGGCTCTTTGAAAAAAATAAGCAACAGAAACACCCTATGCACAGGAATTCTTTACTTACTGATGGAAATAAAGCCACTTATTGCTGTCTCCACTGTTGAGGATACTGAATATTCAGATTAGAGACTGGTCATCTGCCTGTGTTATTGTGTAGTGGTGCCTGGGATTATAACCTTGAGTATGTAACAAATAGGGATGGCCTGGTTTAGCAAAAGAGGAGAAAATGTATATACTTTTGTTTCAGGTCCAACTTAAGCTGCCCTGAGATGACTCCCATAATCTCATCAGCTATATCCACCCTGTGCTATAGGTCATCAATCTCTCTGCCACACTGCATGCTCTGTAGGAGGAAAGAGAATGTTTCTGTTTATATAAATAAAGAGCAAATGGAAAAACTTTTTAAAATCAGAATTGGATTGAATTTACAAAATTTGGAAATGAGAAACATTCGGCTCCATTCATCATAACCTTCCTAAAACATGCCACTTAAGTGCTGACAAATGCAATTTCTTGATAATGGAGCTCATCCTCTTCATCCTCCATTGGAATGGTAATTGTGAGGCATAAAAATATAGTAGGGATAGCTGAAAGTCAACAGACTACCCATCTTGTGTAGCCTGCAATGGCATACCTCGGGCTAGCATCTCAGAACACAAATCTGCTACCAGTCTTTTAATTCTGTCTTTGCTTTTTTACGTTGTTCTTTATGTGATCTGGATCTCCATTAACATTTAAAAAGCATTTGCCTGCAAGAAGCAATCAAATAAATGCTATCTTTCCAATTTTTTTTTAATCTAGCACCTACTTTGTGCCAGACAATTTACTCGTGAATGCAGTGGGAATGAAGGGATACAAAAATATAGTAAAGGTATCCCATGCCCTCAAATAGCATACTTTTAAGAAATTAAATCATACTTATGTTATCCATTAGGTTGCTTATTTTGATATCTTCCTTTGCTGAGCTAAGTCAAAGAGAATAAAATTAGTACATTTATTCAAATCTTTCTTGAGTTGGACTGATTAAGTTTAGTACTATAATTCTGGTCCAGGTATCCAGATTGCTGTCCTAAATTTCTTCTTCATTATTATCAATATTAATAATTACTTCTTATTAAACAGCTTGTTACAAGTTGTAGTAGGAATAAAAATGGGCTGCAGTATAAGCTCTAGTACCCTCATCACCTCTTTCTTACATCTCCGATATCCAGAAAGCACTTAGATTTTTATCTATTTCAAAGAGAATAATCTAATCTAGTTATATTAGCAGAAGGTAGCAACAGTAGCAAGAGTTATGCGTACCAGCAACACCATGTCCTGTTATCTAAAATTATTTTGTTGTAGACATGCCCAACTTGAATTTAAAAAGCTAACTTTGGGGGAAATTTAATAGAGGTACTCAATATCCAGTTAGACTAAAACAAATTCATATTTTTAACAGTGATCTGAGTTGGAAAATTTCTGAAATCTTAATCTGGGGACAACTGACCCACCGTTTTGATAAGCAGGCTTTGAGGACTAAATAAGCCTAGATGAAACATCCCATTGCCCAGATTTCTTCACAGATAGAAAGCAATTAATAGTCCAGCCAAGGCCAGGCACAGTGGCTCATGCCTGCAATCCCAGCACTTTGGGAGGCTGAGGCAGGTGGATCACGAGGTCAGGGGTTAGAGACCAACCTGGCCGACATGGTGAAACCTTGTCTCTACTAAAAATACAAAGAAAATTAGCCTGGCATGGTGGCACACACCTGTAATCCCAGCTACTCTGGAGGCTGAGGCGGGAGAATTGCTCAAACCCAGGAGACAGAGGTTACAGTGAACCAAGATTGCACCATTGCACTTCAGACTGGGTGACAGAGCAAGACTCTGTCTTGGGTTAAAAAAAACAAACAACAACAACAACAAAACAGTCCAGCCAACAATTAACAATTCTTCAAAAATTTCCTCTCTGTAATTAACACAGCTTATTTAGCAAAGAGAACAAATAAGCCATGTTAGTAGAAAAATAGTAGAAAATTAGATGTTGATCTTATTTCTCTAAATTTTCCATATAGTAACTTCTCCAGAGTAACGCTTTGTCATACTCTTCCTTCAATCATGTGCTAGATCTAGCACAAAAAGTTTCTCCCAAACATTGTGTAATAAAAATTAAACTTGAAATCAGCTTTTGTTGGTTAAATAAAAAACCTCACTCTGACAGAGTACACATAAACTAATTATATTATAATTAAATCTATTTTTAAACTATTCTTATTCATTTCAGGAAACATTTAATGTTAACTCCCATGGAACATATACTATCTTCAACATTCATTCATTTGTCAAAAAATTACTATAGTTAAGAATTTTCAACAATACTTAATGAGTTAAAGCAGTAGTTTTTAAGAAAAAGTACATTTAAGAAATTTGACAGTATGGGCAGGAAATGGAAATCAAGTGACATATCCTCCACTTGTGATGAGCTTTGATGTTATGACACAATGTAATTTTTTTTTTTTTTTTGAGATGAGTTTTGCTCTTTTGCCCAGGCTGGAGTGGAGTGGCATGATCTCAGTTCACTGCAACCTCCGCACACTCCTCAAGACCCGTGTTGAAGCAATTCTCCTGCCTCAACCTCCCAAGTAGATGGGATTATGGGTGCACACCCCCACACCCAGCATATATATATATATATATATATATATATATATATATATAAATATATATATGTACCTTCTGGCCCAGGTTGGAGTGCAGTGGCATCATGATCTCAGCTCATTGCAACCCCCACCTCCCAGGTTCTAGTGATTCTTGTGCCTGGTGTGCACCACCACATCCAGCTATTTTTTGTATTTTTAGTAGAGACAGTGGTTTGCCATGTTGAGCTCAGGTGATCTATCCGCTTCAACCTCCCAGAGTGCTAGGATTACAGGCATGAGCCACTGCACCCAGCCAACATAGTATAAAGTAATAAAACGTTTTCAAGATGATGATTATTATTATTTGAGATGGAGTCTCACTCTGCTGCCAGGCTGAAGTGCAGTGGTGCAATCTTGACTCACTGCAACCTTCACCTCCTGGGTTCAAGTGATTCTCCTGCCTCAGCCTCCCAAGTAGCTTGAACTACAGGCACGTGCCACCACACCCAGCTAATTTTTGTATTTTTAGTAGAGATGATGTATTTTCACCATGTTGGCCAGGATGGTCTTGATCTCCTGACTTCATGATCCACCCACCTCGGCCTCCGAAAGTGCTGGTATTATAGGTGTGAGCCACCTTACCTGGCCTCAAAATTATTTTTATACTTAATGATAGCGTATTTATATATGGATGTGTATATATACATACATAACGTTAGTATGTATATGGATGTCTACTTGTGTGTGTGTGTGTGTGTGTGTGTGTGTATATATATATACACACACACACACACACAAGTAGTTAATAATTGCAGCTGTCATTCAAAGTTCAAGATCATTTCCAAACTTGCCATAAAGCTGATGACACAGGCATTGGACTCACTTTCTCTTCTTCTGCAAGACACAGTAGTCTATGTTTCTCTTGCCTTTGCCACCTCTAAGACCTTGAAGAGGAGAATTGTTGTTATTAATTAGATAGCCTGTCTTGCAAGCCCTAACTGCTAACACCAGCTCCCCTTGAACAGAGGAGTAAGTGATGATTGGACCCAGTCAATCACAACTCACAGTGCTTTGTGGAGAGGCTTCTGGGCACAGTGCAAATGTAGAGCTAATCCACACTACTATGCTCCACTTACATCTTGACTCTGGAAGCACAGGGAGCCTTGTCCTGGGCCATTCCTTCTCCTCTGTGCACTGCCTATTACAGACTGACTATTGGAGAGGCTCAGAGTCCCCAAAGAAAATGAGACAAAGGAGAGGACAGCCACATGAAATAAAATGAGAGGAAAGAGACATAAAAATGAAAAAAAAATAAAGGAAAAGGAAGAAATAGTAGCATAAGTTGAGTGTTTTATTCCCCACTGTAAACCTCCAGTGATTTGAAATTTACTACCTTTATTGTTTTGCTAAGGCTTCCATAACAAATCACTGCAAACTGGAGGCTTAAACCAGAGTTTATTGCCTTACAGCTCTGGAAGCTACAGATCTGAAATCAAGGTGTCCATGGTATGGATTCCTGTTGAGGATTGCTGTCTAGTGGAATTCTGCCTCTATGCCTGTTTTTCATATCATGTTCCCTCTATGCCTGTATTTCTTGGTATCCAGGTTCCCCTTTTTGATAACACTAGCCACATTGGATTAGGGCCTATCCTAATGACTTATTTTAACTTGATTTCCTCAGTAAAAACTCTATCTCAATATAAGGTCACATTCTGAGGAACTAAAGAATTCAAACATACCAGTTTTTTGTTTGTTTTTTTGAGGGGCACAATTGAATCCTCAATACCACATCACTGTATTTTAATCTCTGTGTTTGCACTAGAAAACCTGGTCTTCCTCCATGGTCTTTATGTCACCAAAAGGTAATTCCCAACTTACATGCCCAAATCATAGACATCCTAGACAACTCCCTCTCTCTTTCCCCATGTGCTTATCCATCCATCACAAAGTGGCATCTTATTTCGCTCCCTAAGCACTGCTTTGGGCCATGTATACCTCCACCTCACCCCTACCCTGCACAAGGGGTCACCTCTCAAGTACACTTGTAACCCACTTATGCAATTTACCATCCTCCATTGAAGACAGGGTGTTCTTTTCTTTTCTTTTTTTTTTTTTTTTTTTTTGTGAGACAGTTTTGTTCTTTGTTGCCCAGTCTGGAGTAGTGCAGTGGCGTGATCTTGGCTCACTGCAACCTCTGCCTCCTGGGTTCAAGCAATTCCCCTGACCCAGCCTCCCGAGTAGCTGGGATTATAGGTACCAGTCACCATGACTGGCTAATTTTTGTATTTTCAGTAGAGATGAGGTTTCACCATGTTGGCCAGGCCGGTCTCAAACTCCTGACCTCAGGTGATCTGCCCGCCTCGGCCTCCCAAAGTGCTAGGATTACAGGCATAAGCCACCATGCCCAGAGTGCTCTTTTCAAAGTGCAGATGTCATCTGACTATGCCCCAACTCAAGACCTTTCAGTGGTAGCCCATTATTCATAGAATTAAGACCTTCAACCCTGTGGCCCCGACAACCTCTGTGACTCCTCTGGCCCCATGTTTTTGCAGGCTCATTCCCCATCTCTCAGGGCTCCTGTTCTTCATGCTGCCTCCTGCAGAAGCCTCTGTCTGAGCTCTTCATTCTCCACTTCACCCTTGCTTCAACTCTCAACTCTTCAGAAGAAACTCTGTCCTTCTTCAGAGGAAGCAGCCCCCTTTCTAGAGCCCCAGAAAATGTTCCTGCTTAGCATTCAGCACAGAGGCAATTTTATACATAGAGCAGTCCCCACATTAGCTGCAGGTGATACATTCCAAGACCCCCAGTAGATGCCTGAAACCACACATAGTACTGAAGCCAGTTGCTGTCAATCAGAACATGTTTCTGTTAATGTCTTTCAACTCACAAACTGAATGCCTTCTCCATCCCAACTAAGCCCTTAACATACACACTGGTTGTAACTTTTGCAGTTTGAGGTATGACAGCAAAACTAGTATGAATTTCTTTTTTCCTTCTATATAATTTTGCAGAGTTAGGAGATTCATTTTTACTGTAGATCTTAGCAACCTCAGCATACAATTTTTCTCTTTCCTTACTAAGAACTTTCACCTTTTCACTTAAAGGAAACACTTGAAAGTTCTCTTTGGCATGTTCAAATTGCCGACATCACTACTCTTGCACTTTGGGGCCATTATTAAGTAAAATAAAGTTTCCTTAAACAGGAGGACTGCAATACCACAACAATAGATTTGATAACTGAGATGGCTTGCAAGTGACTGATGGGCAAGAGGCTTCTCCAGCCAGATACTCTGGATAGAGATGATTCACGTGCCAGGTGGGATGGAGTGGAATGGCACAAGATTTCATCAAGCTACTCAGAATGGCATGCAAGTCAAGACTCAGGAATTGTTTCTGGAATTTCCCATTTAGTATTTTTTGGCCGCTGTTAAGAGTGGGTAATTGAAACCACAAAAAACAAAACTGCTGATGAAGGGAGACAACTGTACTTGGGAAATTTTTGAATTAATGTCTTTCTCCTCCTCCTCTCACACATATACCCCATGAAAATAGGAATAGTTTGTTGTTGTTGTTGTTTACCATTATATTTCTAGCATTGATACAGGTCCCCATACATAGGTGGGACTCAAAATATATGGTGATGTTAAAAATCTGATTTGCCATTATAATTATTTGAAAAAGCCATAGGCAGATCACTCTGTAAGTATCAGGGAAGAACTTTGTAGAAGAGTTCTGAAACTATTTCAGTAGGTATGATAACAAATTTAAAGAAAAACACAACTTAAGATTTTAGGAAGGAAGTACAAATGAAGGTAATAGGAAAGGCCCATTTGTGCTTAACGAGGAAGGAGTGTTAAAAAGTTAGCTTTGGGCTGGACACGGTGTCTCACGCCTGTAATACCAGCACTTTGGGAGGCCATGGTGGGTGGATCATGAGGTCAAGAGATCGAGACCATCCTGGCCAACATGGTGAAACTCCGTCTCTGCTAAAAATACAAAAATTAGCTGAGCGTGGTGGCATGCACCTGTAGTCCCAGCTACTCGGGAGGCTGAGGCAGGAGAATCACTTGAACCCGGGAGGTGAAGTTTGCAGTGAGCCAAGATTGCATCCCTGCACTCCAACTTGGCAACAGAGCAAGACTCCATCTAAAAAAACAAAACAAAACAAAACAAAACAAAGTTAGGTTCATAGATCTAAAATGAAACAGAGGGTCAAGCCAAACTCCAGGTACTAGTTCTCATAAAAACTATCAATGTGCATTGATATTTCTGCCTCATTGCAATAATACTCACAATATTGGTACCACAGGGGGCTCTGAACACACGCTGACACTTTATTTTTACTGTTGAATGCAATAATGTTGTTTTGTATAGCAAAGCGTGATACTCCCTCTGGTAGCTTGCTGTCTGCATTAAACATATCTTCAGAAGCATTTTCCTTTTTATCAAAGAAAAGGGATATTTTAGAGCCACAGTTGACTTTACACATCTTTAATTCCAGAGCCTTAGTTTACAGATGAATTGAGGCCGAGAACAATAAAATATTCTATAACCAGTCAACTCTTGTATATTGAATACAATTGCAGAAGGCCATCTCAGACAGTAATACAACTAAGCAAATGTCATTTTCCTCAACAAGAACAGTTCCTCCCTGGGGTCTCTTTATGCTGATTCACTCTTCACTCCAGAATATTGTCAACTCTGATGCTCCAGCTTTTACTGTTCCACCTAGAAGGTAACCACAACATTTATCATCCAAATCAGGGTAGTTATGTGAGTGCCCAGGGACACTATTGACTGTTACCTTGGGACAACAGGTGTAAACCCTGACTATTGTGCAAGCCAGGATGAATGGGCACGTTAACACTCCATGACATTTTTTAGAAGAAACACCTTCACAGATGTTCAGTAAGTAGCATTTTATCTCCTCTTCAAGAGTGCATCTGAAAAATCATCCACTTTTAGAAGAGTGGGTATCACGTTTGGTGTGCTCTTTCACAAGTTGTAATAGTGCTACTGTAGGTCATTTCTAGTCCTGCTGTGTGTCATACATACCCGACAGACAAAAGCAGTAGGAGGTGATCTAAGAAATAGACAAAACTCTATATCTGGTGACTCACGCCTGTAATCCCAGCACTTTAGGAAGCCAAGGCAGGAGGATCACTTGAGCCCAGGAGTTTGAGACAAACCTGGCCAACATGGTGAAACCCTGTCTCTACTAAAAGTACAAAAAATTGCTGGGCATGATGGTGGGTACATGTAATTTCAGCTACTAGGGAGGCTAAAACAGGAAAATTGCTTGAGCCTGGGAGGCGGAGGTTACAGTGAGCCAAAATCATGCCACTGCACTCCAGCCTGAGCAACAGAGCAAGACTTCATCTAAAAAAAAATAAATAAATAAATAAACCTCTGTAACAAAAAGATTCCTCAGTTCACAGGATGTGGCACTTTTTCTGAGAAAGTTCTGCCATCCCCATATTGGTTGCTAGCAATATTTATTACCAGTTATATTAAGTTATTTACTAACCTCTCTTATCCTGAAGAGGTAACCATAGACTCCTGATTGGCCACTCTTTCCAAAACATACACAACCAACATATATACATACACTCAGAATGCTTTAACTTCTTATCAACAAGAGATGAAAACTAGAATCAAAGTGAAAACTAGTTGGCTCATTTGATCAAAAGTGAAATCACAAATGCCAGGCAATGCTTGTGTTCTACACTATTGGGAAATTTTAAGGGTCCATGGCCCAAAATAAATAAATAGGGTTTCCTTTAGAGAAATGGGTTGAAGCCAGGTCATGGAGTCAAGGCTTGTCTAGGCTTCCATCTCTTAAGAGGCTCATGGGCACCAGCATTTACCCTATATTCAACCACATTGCCCTAAACCACTCCAATGGATTGACTTATCTTTCTTGATGTCAGTTTAAACCTGTTAAGGCCTGCTTATAAGGTAATCAATTACAACACTAACTCTGTATAGTTGAATAAAGAATATTTTCAGTTTCCCTTTTTGTCACCTCACACTTTATCATCTCCAGAAGGGAGGCAGCCTTTGATAGTATTATCTCAGGCCCTGAGCCATCACAAAAGCAAACTCAATTCCCCTATTTTTCATTATTTTTCCACTAACTCAGTACTAGCTCTAACTACCCTTACAGCAAAAATAAAAACCAAGTAAAAATGGCATCATGTCCTCATAATATTGTGAGGTTTGGGGGAACTTTTCAATATTAGTAACTAAAAATACATTAGCTCACTAATGTTAGTCATTTTATCTCTATTCTTCCCGGAAAGCCAATGAAGCTTTTAGCTGTCCAATTTCCTCTTACTGGTTGAGAGGTAGATATGCAGTCCAGTATTTGTGTAACGAGCTTGCTAAGTTTCCCATCTTATTTTGAGTTCCTGAATCTCACCACTGTTGCCCTGTTTTGAAAGCTGCCTTACCCTCAAGTATAGCAGAATCCAGTATAATTAAGGAAAATTAAAGAAACAGTCCAGTAAAAACATTTATGTTAATATTTAGTCAGGGAAAATTTGCCGTAATGTTTAAAGAGAATAGCATAAGCTATGTTATTACTAATCATGAGTGAGTAATTAAATAAAAAATTAAACACATTTCTAAAGGCTAAAATGAAATCCAAGTTGATTACAGGTCAACAAGATAGAGCTCTTGCCTTAAAAAGCCTTAAAAAGCATGATTCTTCCTTTTAATAACTATTGTTTGAGTGTGTCAGCATGCCACACTCCAGAAAAAGCACAAAAGTGGATGTGGCAAGAGTTCTACCCTTAGTGATTTTACAGTCAAGGAAAGGGAATCAGATAAACACAGGTAATACAAAATGCACACATAAAAGTGCAACCCAAAAACTTTACCTTGTATGATTGTATTAATATTAAGTGACCGTATATTTATACAATGTCTAAAACTGACATATGGTATTAAGCATGATATAAATGCTCATTAAGTACATAAACAAATGTATACAATATATATGCCATAAGATAGGCACAATCAAACACAATATAAAATTAGAGGTAGATAAGAAATAGTTGAAAAGATCTGGCATGATTCCATAAAAAAGGGACATATAATGGATGAGAAAAGTGACAGCAGAATTATGAAAGGATGTTATTAAAGCAAAAGGAGAAACCATTAGCCCAGGTGATATGAATGTAGGGTGGAAGATTGGTCTTTAAAAGCAAGTTGGGCAGTAATGGGATGCAGAAAATGTTTTTGTAATATTTGTTAGCCTTATATTGTTTGGGGATGATAAATAAAAGCAAATCTTTTTTTTTGTGGGGTGGGGAGAAGTCTCACTCTTGTCACCCTCCACCTCCTGGGTTCAAGTGATTCTCCTGCCTCAGGCTCCTGAGTAGCTGGGATTACAAGCACCTGCCACCACGCCCAGCTAATTTTTGTATTTTTAGTGGGGACAGGGTTTCACCATGTTGGCAAGGCTGGTCTCGAACTCCTGACCTCAGACAATCCACCTGCCTCGGCCTCCCAAAGTGCTGGGATTACAGGTGTGAACCACTGCACCTGGCCAAAAGTCAAATCATTTTTAAGTCATCAACCTATCTTACTAAAGTCAGGTGTATAGCTATGCAAAGGTCACAGAGAAGTATCATGTACCATCTCTTTAATGATGATTATTGCTATTTTGCTACTTTTATAGAGATAAGGAATACTTGACATTGTTGTAGCTTTATATGTTCAAGTTGGCATGCTTAGTCTTAAAGCTGTTGTTTGGAGATTTAACAATGTGATTAGCTAACAGTTTCTTAGAACTTTGTCCTGGTTCACTCCTTTCTGTTATCAACTCTATGGAGAAATTCCTTGTAGACAAGGCTCAATTCTCGGTTTTATTTTTTTAGAGATGAAATTCACTGTCTCTGTTCTTTCCTAGCTCAGACTTTCTCTGCTGGTAGATTGGGAACAGATTAGGTGCGGAATCCATTACATTCACCCTTGTACCTCCAGCATCTCTAGCACAACATCATATAGTAAATCCTCATGGGCCGTGACTCAGATTGGATGAATTGGGTTGGAATGTATCAGAGTAAATAAGGAATAAAACATTTCCCTTTATTATAATTTTAAAACAAATTTTAATTAAGGTATAAAGTGAAAAATATATAAAGTAGCATTTATTATGTATCTCAAATGGCCCTTCTTTACCATCGGTTTTTACAAACTGTTTTGGATAGATACTACTGTATCCATCAGATAGATTTGATTCGAAACTGAAAGTGATTTCATCATAGTAAGCTGATAAAATATGATGAATGCATTTCAACAAGGTATCCAACCTAGGGTAATACTAATTGAACTTGCAAGCTTTAAATAAAACCTGTTTAAAAATAGCTCATCTTCATATGTTGCTAAAAATCGTTTGTATCCCAGAAAACTTGCAGAACTTTATGAGACTTTCAGTGCAATTACCTCTTTTTAAGAGACAGATAAAAACTAACATCATATACCAGATTGATATAATAACTAGATGAATACATTTATTAATTTGCATCATGGAAAAAGCCCTCGAAGCCTAAATAATATGCCACATTTAGTTGTCAAGCAATGATTTCTACCCACTAGTGGTGTAATACTTTAAAAGGATCATTTTGTAACAAAGGGGTGCTGTTACAAGGTGCACACTCCTGAAAGTTTAACCAGTGCTGTTACAAATAATAGTTTTAGTAGTTTCCTGGAAATGAACAGCTGCCTATAGATATGTCATTTTATTTGTCCACTTGTTGCATATAAAACAATTCAAAAGTAGAAGTAGAAAAGGTAAAAAGAACTTACAGTGTAAGTTAATATACATTATATATATGAATACCTTTCCAGTCACCTTAACACCTTACACAACAATTGGAAAAGTCCTCTAAATGAAAATTACATTTGGTCTAATATATCTGAAATAATGACCATGTTATTTGTAACAGAAGAAATTTTCTAAAGAAATTATCAGTCATGTGATTCAACAAAGTGCACCTAGAATCTGCGTGGTTATGTCTTCAGCTCTCATTTGTTGATAGAAGTTCTATTTCATGAGCTAGCCGACTTTCCTAGAAAAAGTATATACTCTCTCTCTGGATTGATTCTCCTTTTACTTTTTCTTTATATCTCGGAGGATGTGGCCCTAAGAAGTATTCTGTTGAGCTGCGGAAATGATTCATAAGACAGAAACAAAGTGTTTTTCTTTTAAACTTTTAAGACTAGAGACTAGGAAGATTTGAGAATTTTTTTTTTCAAACATAAAACTATAGAATAAGCCAGGCAAAAAAGGGCACATATGGAATAATTTCTTTTATGTCAAGCTCAAAAACAGTCACAGCTAGTCAATTGATGGTCTTGTCTTGATAGTGGTCTTCTTCGCGGGGACGGCGGGGAAGACGTCTGGGATGCTGGTACCTGGTGTGTTTCTGGATGTGGGTGCTGGTGACCTGAGTGCATTCAGTTTGTGAATAATCATTAGCTATTCATTTATCCTTTGGGTCTATACTATATATCAAGAAGAAAAAATCAAAATAAACAACAGGAATGAAAAGCATTCAGATTTCCTTTTCCCAATTCCTGTAATCTATTTGGAAGGGGACCATATTAGTCACAAATCACAATAATCCTGTTGTCCAAAATCACAACACTATTTAGCAGCAGAACCAGAACTGGATAATGGAACATCTGGCCCCATGCCTTGTGGCTTTGGTTTTGGATTTGTTGCTTTGTTTCGTTTTAAATCAAAAGCTGCCCTAACCTCTAAGACCCATGACAATGACACAGTGTGCTGGCAGGAAGCCTGTTGACCTTTTTTTATGAGCGAAAGCTGTTTGCCATGTTGCAGGTGAGCTTTGTGAGGAGAAGCTGGACTTCTGTGCCCAGGACCTGAACCCTTGCCAGCATGACTCCAAGTGCATCCTAACTCCAAAGGGATTCAAGTAAGTCAAAAGCTGCCTTTTGGCTCACAGTCAAGGTAGGGGATGCGTTATTTGAGGAGCCCTTCTTCTCCTTCATCCTTGGCTTCACACCTCTGCTCAGGATTAAAGGAACCTACTCACTAGTATCGTTGAAATTTTTTAATTGTCCATATACAGTATAGACTTTCTGTTTAGTACACTAAAGAAAAATGAAGGCCAGACATGATGGCTCGTGCCTGTAATCCCAGCACTTTAGGAGACCAAGGCAGGACGATCACAAGTTCAAGAAGTCAAGACCATCCTGGCCAACATAGTGAAACCCCATCTCTACTAAAAATACAAAAATTGGCTGGGTGTGGTGACGCACGCATGTAGTCCCAGCTACTCAGGAGGCTGAGGTGGGAGAATCGCTTGAACCCGGGAGGCAGAGGTTGCAGTGAGCTGAGACTTTGCCATTGCATTTCAACCTGGGTGACAGAGTGAGACTCCATCTCAAAAGAAATAAACAAATAAACAAATAAATAAATAAACAAAAGAAGAAGTATTTTCTTTTCATCCATGATTTCTTTTGTGTGAAGTCACTTATGACACAGCCTTTGAAAACACTTACCTAAATTTATTTGAAGGCCCATCCAGTGACATTTGTAATATCTTTCAGATACTTCATTATCTTAAGGTAAGTCTGTGGTAAAATAGAGAATTTGATTTTAATGGAACTGAAGATGTTATAGTCTGAAACAATAATTTCACTCTCCAAGGTGAGAAAGATAGAGTGACCATATGTCTCAGGCTGACCCAGAGAGTCCCAGGCAATGCCTGTGAGGGTCACTGTAATTATTGATAGTTCCTTTTCCATCTTCAATATTTTTCACATGAGGTGATAAAGCATTATAACCACGCATAGTGTACAACTTCAAGTGAACACAGAACTTCAAAAATCACTTCTTTTTTCCTCCCCAGTGATATTCCTGAAATGTTTGCTATCAAATTATGTGGTTCCTTTGCTACCATCCTGAAACAGTTTAAGGATCTTTCACCAGCAACTTCTCTTTTTAGAGCTGGCAGTAGTTGAGAGATCATCTAGTCCAAATTCTTCATTTTAAACATGAGGAAACCATGGCTCACAGAGGTTATCTGACTGTCCAGAGATCTTAAGATTATTTATTGGCAGAGCTAGAGCTAGGATTTATACTTTCCAGTTGGGTGATTTTTTTTACTATGTGTTACCTGTAAGAGTTTTATAGTTTATTAACATTACAGTTGCTTTTGTATAGCAAATAAGCTGGATTCTTAGGAATTACACAGTCTGGTACAGGAATTGAGCTGTGCTTACTTCGGACAACTAGCAAACAGCATTGTTGTTACTTCAAGCAATATTTACTGAGTGCCTGCCATGGCCAGAGCACATGGTAATAATACCATCTTATGATTTTGTAGTCCTTTATAGCAATTCACCTTCACTTACTTCATCTTCTTAGTGAAATGACCCAAGCTCAATTGCCATAGGATTCAGAGAATTAACAATCACTCAGGTCAGGATGAATTTTATACGAGAAGATGGGATTTGAACTGGATTGCTAAGATATTTATACTTACTGAACAGATTATCAGGTATTTTAAGTTGGGTGGGAGAGTGGGGTCAGAATCGCCAGATTTTCACTGCTTCTCAAATATCAAACTAAATTAAACATTTATTCTCAAGCTTTCTTTTGACAATGTGCTTTTACTTTAATTTGGTTTAAAATCCAAAACCGTAGAACATGTAGATACTGTTGTAGCACCTCCAGATTCCCTACAATGTCTTTTCGAAAAAGGAAATAATAAATTTGATTCTATTTTGCATTATATTTTAGTTTACAACCCTATGCAAAAATCCAATGTTATTTCATTTTCACTTTATACAAAATTCTACATTATATTTTATTCAACCAAACACTGTAGGTAAGTTGTTTTTAGTCCTCATGTCAATGGTACGCTCACAATTTAATTTGGCAAATTGAAAACACATCACTTACATAATAAATATCATTTCTTAAAGAAATTAGCCAGTAAGGCAAATTTTCCAGAACTTCTCATCTGCTGAACAGATTTCACAAGACTTTATGCATTGTAAATATGATATAAAGTGTTAGTAAGACTTAATTGAAACCATTAAAAAATAAGTGAGTTTGTCTGCAAAAAGACTAATCCTTAATTAAATATCTCCTTTCACTATCAAATAGATTGGACACTCTTAAATGTGCATTTTGCTGCATTATGAACTAACTGATTGGAAACCAACTGTTTTCAGTCATGATTCGTGAGCTTGTTTCATAGCTGTGTGTGTGTTTAGCAGAAAACAGGTTAAGTCAGTGTGTGTGCTCGTACTCCTGACTTATAAATGATTGCACATTGTGGGAAAGGTAGCTGCAGAAAGAAAATAGACTTAAATTTTGTGAATGATGTGAAACTGCTAAAGAAAATCTCTACTGACAAATGTTGTTTAGACTAGTTATACTATGTTACTTCAACTTCATTTTCTTATTACTAAGCTAACAGAACTGGTTTTACTTTTACTGCTTTATTATATACCTCATAAATCTCCCAAATTGCTTTGAAGTATTTTTAGACTATGATACACCATAAGCAGTATTTTCAAACATGCATCTTATGTAGCCAGCTTTTGGGCTTCTAAACAGTGTGTTTTATATTCTATGCTTCTTCCTCGCTCCTCTCAAATAATAGAGTTGAAGGAATGTGATAGGTTTTACTGATAATACAAACTAAGGAATTCTTATTTAAATTTTTTCTTTCTGTTTTGAAACTCAGTCTAAGGAGCGAAAGAAGGACAAAAATGTTGGACATAATGTAGCTCCAAGCTCTCATGGTCTTGAAAAATAGTATGTGGAGAGAAGAGAATATAAAATAGCTCTTAGACAGCCACTGTGGTGGATGTGTGGTTCTCTTATCTTTCACTTTGATTTCTTTTTTCAGATAAATAATTCAGAGTGTTTCAAAGCATTTCTTCTTTCTTTTAATGCTTGGCACTTCAACGGCTCTGCTCGCATTGACATTGATGGAAGTTCTCTTCTCGGGCCTTGTCCATCTATTTGAGAATGTATATGGCCACTTAGGGTCGATTTAACTTCAGACTTGTTTACTTTGCTTTGTTATGATTTAGCATTAAAACCAACTGGCTGAAAAGCAAGCATGCTTATGCAGTGAGCTCATTTTATTTCTTAATTCATACATTCAGAGCTGAAAGTCTGTTTGCTACTCTTAGAGGCTATATACTCCCATTTGTTTTAATTCAACCACTCTCCAGTAACTCACAAATCCTGATTTTGCATTTTCAGACAAAACCTTTAACATTCAGTAATGCCACGTTCACTTGGGTGTTTTTAATTATCCTTACTTCAAATACTAATAGCTTTGAAATACAAAAGTGGATAATTAGTACAGGCTAAACCCTAAAAACTTTCATAGAATTATAAAGATGTATGTAGAGAATTATTCTAAAACACAGCCATTTATAGATCATGCATCATATATAAAAAGTATACTAATTACTTTACACATAGTTACGTTTAATCTTTAAACGGGTGAGGTGGAATTATATACATGTTGAAGATGAGGAAAAGAACACTTACAGAGATTAGGTAATTTAGTCAAGATTATGTACACCTTATGCTAAGTGAAATAAGCCAGACGTAGTAAGACAAATACTGGATGATCTCACTTATAGGTAGAATTTTAAAATGTCAAACTTATAGAAAAACAAATTAGAAGGGTGGTTACCAGGAATTGGGGTGAAGATGAGAGGATGTTGGTTAGTGGCATACATTTTCAGTTAGAAGATGAAAAATTAGTTCTAGAGACCTGATATCACAGCATGGTGACTGTAGTTAATAATACTGTATTATATACTTGAAATTTGCTAAGAGAGCAGATGTGAAATATTTTCACCACAGAAGAAAAAAGGCAACTATGTGAGGTGATGGATATGTTAATTAGCTAGACTGTGATAATTATTTCACAATGCATGTATGTATAAAATATCACCATGTATATCTTTAAAATATAATGATTTTAGTTTTCAATTATACCATAATAAATCTGGAATGAAGTTGATAACATACACTTAAGAATGAAGCCAGGATATAATAATGCCACTGCACTCCAGCCTGGGGGACACAGTGATACTCCATCTCAAAAAAAAAAAAAAAAAAAAACAATGAAATCAGGGCACAAACACAGTTCTGTATACCTACAAAGCCCGAATTCTGCAGAGGTAAGTTATAGTTTTCTGATATATACATATATATACACACACACGTATACACATACATATATATACATATTTATGTATATGTATGTGTGTGTGTGTGTGTGTGTGTGTGTGTGTGTGTGTGTATAGTCAGTGAACTCTCTCTTAAACTCAAAACACAAACACTCTTGGAAACCAATGTATAAACCTAATAAATCACAACAGTAGAGTGTTGAGGAAATGGTGGAAGGGTAGAGGGAGGCTTCCAGAAGCCCCTCCTCATTTATGGCCGTACCTGTAGGGGTTCCATGGACCCCTGTAGGTCTGCAGTGCAGTTTGAAAACGGCTGCACCTGCCACACTGCCTTTCTTCACGCAGTTATCAAGTCCTGCATCCTTGGCATCATAACTAGAGATCCCGGTGGTCAGCACTAGAGACGCACAGGTTGAAAAGGAGCCTGCGGAATTAATTAGCCAACAGCATAGTGCAGGGGTTAGAAATACAAGCTTTCTTGTCAGATTGCTTGAGTTTGATTCCTGGCCGTGGCATCTAGAAGTTGAATGTTCTGGGGCAAAGTACTTTACCTCCGTGTTCCTTAGTTTCCTCACCTGTAGACTGGGTGAAATAAAACCACCAACGTCACAGGACCATGGAGAGGATTCAGTGAATCCATTGATGCCAGGTGGTTAGAGCAGGGCCAGAGAAAGTGCGCAGTGGATGTCAGCTGTACTATTACTCCTGGTTCTTCACCATCAGTGCAGCCAAGACCCTTTACCACCATGGTGAACAGACCGAAAACTGTCAGTGGGATCGGCCCCGTGAATTTTGTACCAGTTCCTCTATCCGAACCCATTTTGTCATTCCCGTTCTTCTGTCATTATTATCTGGATTCATTGTGAATTAGGGTATTTATATTTGCTTTTCTTAAAATAATACTTTGTTCTGATGTATCTAGTCTCTGTTGTAAAATTAAAAATGTTAAACATTTTTTAAAAATATGTTTAATATTTCCAGAAAATTTTACAACATAGCTCTTTTATAATCTCAATGATCAAATGAATTAGGCCAAACTGAAAATATAGAGCACCATAAGCAAACAAAATGGAGAGAAAGAAAGGAAGGAAGAGGAAGGAGAGAGAGGGAGGGAGTTACGCTGCTGCTTTATCCTGTTCTTATTTGTACTGTGGTTGCTCACTATCATCAAGGAGATAAAATCACTATTTCTCTGGTAGCTCACAGTGATAGAACATGGAATGCGCTGCAGAACAGTTCTAATTTCTAGGCTTCCACTAATGTTGGGGATCTATGAGCCTACTGTAAGTAAGCATTTTAAAGATGGTGTCATTGTGTCTAGATAAAATGCCTGGTTTACTTATTTTGGCTCCGTTGGGTTTGAAACCATTACCTGCTTGTTCAAACAGATGTGACTGCACACCAGGATACATAGGTGAACACTGCGACGTTGATTTTGATGACTGCCAGGACAACAAGTGTAAAAACGGAGCCCACTGCACGGATGCAGTGAATGGCTATACGTGCATCTGCCCCGAAGGTTACAGGTAAAAGCAGAAATGAATAAGACCTGGTATTCAATAAAACCTAGCACAACAGGGTGACTGTAGTCAGTAATAGCATAATGGTATGCTTTAAAATAATTAAGAGTAAAACTGGATTGTATGTAACACAAAGGATGAATACTTGAAGAGATGGATACCCCATTTTACATAATGTGATTATTATGCATTGCATGCCTGTATCAAAATACCTCTTGTCCCTCATCAGTGTATACACTTACTAGGTACCCACCAAAATTAAAATTAAAAAACTCTAAGACAAAAAGTAGAACTTATAGAAGCAAAGGGTAGAATGATGGTTACCAGGGAGGAGGGGAGAGGGATGACGTCTGGGGAGATGTTGGTCAAAATGTACAAAGTGTCATTTAGACAGGACGAGTAAATTTGGACTATCTATTGTACAGCACAATGATGATTTTGATTAATAGTTAAGAATATTTGAAAACTGGAAAAACAAATGCACATTTATAATATAGAGTTAGGTCATACAGGTCTCAATTCAGATTGGCAATTAGGTAAAATGGTGTTAACATATTTTTTTTCTCTTTATTCTTCAGTGGCTTGTTCTGTGAGTTTTCTCCCCCCATGGTCCTCCCTCGTACCAGCCCCTGTGATAATTTTGATTGTCAGAATGGAGCTCAGTGCATCATCAGAATAAATGAGCCAATATGTCAGTGTTTGCCTGGCTATCAGGGAGAAAAGTGTGAAAAATTGGTCAGTGTGAATTTTATCAACAAAGAGTCTTACCTTCAGATTCCTTCGGCCAAGGTTCGGCCTCAGACAAACATCACACTTCAGGTAAGAGAGTTCTCTCTATCAAGAGGTGATTCGATCTTAAAATTCAGCTTCAAAGAATAAACATTTGCGGTAGCTTGTGAATGATTGATAGTATGTCTTAAATAGACAGTTAAAAACAGAAAATGCTCCTTGTGTGGACAGCGTTAGTAATTATGCTCTTCAACATTTGTGTTTTCAAGACAAGATGAAAACCAAATACTTTTATTCATTTCTTGATAAGCAGACAGTAAAAACAAATATGTCTTTTTGTTTTGTGCACAGGCAAAGGTTTTATTCATTTACTTTTATGACTCTGCAGTTCAGCCTCTGCACAGGGGGGTGCTTTTCTTAGGAAATCTGCAGCCAGGAAGAGTGCAGCTGAGAAAGAACACCTGAATTCAACCAACATTTTTTTTTTTTTTTTTTGAGATGCAGTCTTGCTTTGTTGCCAGGCTGGAGTGCAGTGGCACAATCTCAGGCTTACCACAACCAATGTCTCCCAGGTTTGAGCGATTCTCCTGCTTTAGTAGTAGAGACAGGAGTTCACCATGTTGGCCAGGATGGTCTCAAACTCCTGGCCTCATGTGATCTACCTGCCTCAGCCTCCCAAAGTGCTGGGATTACAGGTGTGAGCCACCGCGCCTGGCCAACCAGCACCTTTTAACTCTT
This sequence comes from Sapajus apella, assembly GCF_009761245.1. NCBI lineage: Eukaryota > Metazoa > Chordata > Mammalia > Primates > Cebidae > Sapajus > Sapajus apella. Next base: position 10,235,999 of record NW_022436945.1, read on the forward strand.
CACCCAGAACTGCGAAGAATGACATGAAATTAACAAACTCAAATTTTAACTTTTTCCACCAACTCACTGTGTACCTTTGATCAAGTCATTTACATCCCTATGGAAGAAGCTGCAGTAGATTAGGGATAAATAAATATAGTGTACATGGGGCGAATTAGGTCTACATATTTGTTTTATCTGATAAATGACTTAGCCAATTTCCTGTAGATGCCACCCCCCCTTTTTTTTCTGTTTTACCCTGATATTCAAGTGAGGGGCAGGGGGTCCTTTTGAGATGAGGAAGAAGAGAATCCTGGAAGGCATGAGTCTCTACCTTCCAGTGTTTATCCCACCATATTGTTATGAGAACTGCACAGTGAGGTTGGGGCTTAAGTCTTAACTTACCTATTAATCCTTTAAAAGCCAAACAGGGATGAAGAACAGGATAAAAAACAAAGATTTCCCCCTACACATGGCATAACTGTGAAGAATCTTTTTTTAATGTGGGAATATAAAAATCCATCCTTGACAATGTAGTCATTTTCACAGCTGCTGTAAATAAAAACAGGAGCAAAAAGAGTAAGTTAGTGAAAATCTCCAGCAAAGAAAGTTCTAAAACATATCCAACATGCTTACTTGAGGATTCCTTATTGTTCTTTTTAAGTTTCTGTATGGATTTATTTGCAACAAAGCAATTTAAGAACAAGTCACCTTTCAAGTAATAATTTCAGCATTATTTTCTCATAGCCATCAGGAAAAAATAAACCGTAGTAAAACTTCTTCACCTCACTTGGCAGTCTCTTTCTGATGAAATATGTTTGGCTGTCTACACATCTTAGTAATGTCAAGGTTACTTTCTACTAGATTGCCACCGATGAAGACAGTGGAATCCTCCTGTATAAGGGTGACAAAGACCATATCGCAGTAGAACTGTATCGGGGGCGTGTTCGTGCCAGCTATGACACCGGCTCTCACCCGGCTTCTGCCATTTACAGGTGAAGATCTCTCAGTTACGGGTAAAGGTGAAAAAAACTGCTTAATGAAGAACTGCTCCTCCTTTATTATTTTGTTATAAGGAGGAGAGAGACTAGGTTGGCTCCAGCAGGACTTAGGATGAGGGTATTAGTGAGAGACCTGGCGGGAACAGAAGGCATGCCCAAATTGGGTAGTTTGAGGAGGGATTTGTAAGGGGACTGCTATGTACAAAGAGGTGACTGGGATAGTACAGTAACCTGGGGCTGGAAACAGGGATGCAGGGAGCTGTTGCTACCCATATGCCTGAAGGATCAAGGGGACGGAGCAACTCATGCTTTGTAAAGGCTTTGTAGAGAGGCTTGCCTGCCAGGAGCTGGGACCTTTAATAGAGGTTTGCAGTAAGCTCTCAAGGAAACAATCAGCTTTTGAAATACACAACTTCACTCTCTTTCTTCCCAAAAATGGCCTGTCTGTGTTCTCCACTGGCCACACTGCATGGTAGGAAAGAAGGAATCTACAGACTCTAGTAATGTAGCTTGCACATGAGCTTCACAGGGCTCAGAGTTGGGTAAAGAAAGTTGGAAGGGAGCTCCAGATAATCAAATGAAGATACCCAGCACTGTAACTTCAGGTTGCCAGTCATACCTCACACATTTATTGAGCACCTACTGTGTGCCAGACACTGCCCTGAGCTTTAAGGAACACAGCCCCTGCTCATTTTTAACTTACACAGAATAAGCAAGTGGATTCATACAATCTTGTCATAGGGCATCTTGACTGTTTGTTTTGGAAGTTTTCTAATGATGTAATGATATTAATGATATACTGGAGACATGGTGTTCGTGGGTATAAATTTTAGTGCTTCTTGCATAAGACTAACTACCAGAGCCCCTCTGATGGAACCTAACACCAATTCCCTAATGTCCTGCAGACCATTTAGCTAATTAATTTTTTTACATGTGGAAATTCACCCTTTAGAGAAGGGGTCACAAACTCCTAAATAATCAGTTTTTCCAGATAAGTAACATAAATGATTAAACAGGTTAAATGCAAGAAAATAATATGCTCTCACCCTTTTATTCTGTAAAAGATCTAAATTTTTAGATAGGTATTGTTTGATCACAAATAAATAGCCTTGATGTTGCAATATAAAAGAAGTGGTTGTGACTGGAATGCACCAAAAGTAAATATTTGTCAAAACAGGATTGCATCTACTCAGTTCTCCATGGAGAAAATATGAACTTAGCTTTTGTCAGACACTGGATTTTTCAGGAAAAAGACAGAAACCTGGGCTTTTTTAAATATAAAGTTTTCTCTCCTTTAGATATCAGTGTGCATTTTTAATACCATATATGATGAACAAAACGTATCTGTAGGTCAAACACACTTGGCAACAAGTGAGTAGGCATTGATTATGATATAAAGTGGAGACACTGGCCTGCACGTTATTGATACTCTCATGTGTATCAAGGTGCTTCAAAAGAATTCACATCTTATTTGATGCTTCACCATAGTTCTGGGAAAGTATATGCCACTTGTGGCCACGAATGGAATTTGATAAGTCCTTTTTGGTGGACTTGTCCACCAAAAATCTCCACCACGTGGGAATATTTGGAGCATGGAAACAAACACATAATTGTTGGTTTCCAAGTTGAATACAATACTTATTTTATCTCCAAATGGTGATGAATTAGTGACAAGATTTTAGACATTACTAGGCCTTCAATTATTTTGCCTCAATGTGTTTCAGCCCTTAAAAACATTTCAGAAATGTGTGGTTCATTGTTTATATATATATTTTAGTTTAATTTTTTGTAATGGTGTGGCATAGAGTTCTCAAACCATAGTAAAGGTTTTCGTTTGGCTTCTTAAAGTTAGTATTCATATCACTTATGCCAAAAATATTTCTATATAGTTTGTAGAAACCCAAGGGATTATATCCTAACGAGGTCCTACCACAAAGAGGTTTTTTCATTTTATCATTTTATATTCATTGCCATTTCACCGAACAAAGAATAGAGTGTATCTTGTGACATTTATAAAAGGACTATCGTGTTGCTCCTTATTAGGAGCTGCAAGCCCATGTTTCTGCTGGTGGATCACCTCATAGAGATACAAAATGTGAGGCCTAGAGCAAATGTAACTTTAATTTAGTTTTTGTTTTTGGTTTATGACACCAATCAAGAAAAGCTATGACCTTATTTTTTAATAAAAGAGGCAATAATTACCAAGAATTTAGATGTATAGATGTGTATAATACATTTTATTAATACATATTAATTATATATTATTTTTATATTAAGAAAATTAATAATATAAGAAAAAAGGAAGAAAGGAAGGAAGCAATGAAGGAACAAAAAAGGAAGACAGGAAGGAAATGTGAGAAAGAACAAGTATCAAAGGAGATGAATATAAGCACTTATATTTTCATGTATTTTCTCAAAGAAAAACTAGACATAGAAAAGAAGAAATAGAAACAAGACTTCTTCATGAATACCATTTTATATCACTTTGATTTTTTGAGCCATTTCCATGTCACTACCACTCAAAAATAAAATTGAAATAACAGAAAAAAGCAAGTGCTTTAGAGATAGTCTGCCTTGATTTAAGTCCCTGCTCAGTCATCAATTAACCATGTATCTCGGGCAGATTGCTTCAGCTCTCTGGGCCTCATCTGGCAAAGGGGACAATAAATAATGGTGTCCTTTCTGTGGGATTACGGTAAGAATTGTATGACATGACACAAATAAAATATTTGCAAAATGCTTGGTAAACAATAAGCAATGATGGCTATTGGTATCACAAAGTCAGAATGTCCAAAACTGAATTCATTTTGTTTGCTTCACCCAAACCTATGTTCCCATCGCATTCCTTCTTTCATTGAAAGGCATCACAGGTGCAGTGGATCTACTCTTAATCCTCTCCTTTCCTTCCTTCAATTTGCAATTTTTCTCAACTCTTAACTCTGCTATGGCTAATTTTTTGGCCTTCTTCTTAAATGCCAGAAAATGCCAAGCAAGGCGACCTCTGTCCTGGGCCAGGACTTTATTACAATGTAAAATCTTTGATGAAAGATAGTACTTCTCCATCTCCATAGTAAAATCTATCAATAACAGTGTTGCAATCAGCTGTCCCATAAGTTGCTAATAAATATTTTGTCTGGGTGAAGTAAATTCTCAAATTTTGATTTGTTTTCACTTCAGTTCGTTTTTATTGCCATAATTTTTGTGATATAAAGTTTACTTTGGTAAAACATTGTTTTCTAAATTTTACATTCTTTAACATGTTATTGGGCCCTGCACATGGAAATAATTGTATACCTCAGGTGCATCATTTCAATTGCCTGGTTAATTCTCCACATTGAAGAAAATTGATTTTATTTTAGCAAAATGAAATCTGATAAAATGAGGGGAAAGTAATGCATTGTTATTATTCCTATAGGATATTTTGCTTAAAAATTTTATTTTAAATGTCAACTGTTGTTTCACATAAATCAGTATGAAGACAATTATTTTATGAAATTATGTCTATACTAGTAATTTGCTGCCCTTCAACAAGACTTTCTTTAAATCTAGGTAAGGAGAAACATTTTTTACAAAAGTTATTAATGAAAAATATGTACTTCTTTCTTTAAATTCACATTAATGTCATTTTCCAAACCAGACAGCCTCTTTGAAAACACAGTCAAGTATGTTAAAAGTTAAGATAGTAGTTAACATGTTTTAAGTGTATTTAAGAAAACCCAAGATGTAGTAATTATTCTTTTAGCCGTAGAAATAAAGTAGTATGCACATTTTCTCATCTTATCTCTTACATCCTGAGAGAAGATCATGGCTTCCTGTAGACATGCCTGCTGTTAACAGCACCAAGCATACAGGCAGCTATGTAGAAAGGTTGTTTTCAAAAGCCTACATTGGAGTCACCTGAAAGAAATGTTAAAATACAGGTTTAAGGGCACCACCCCTAGTTTCTGATTCAGTAGGTCTCAGGAAGGCCTGAGAATTTGCATTTTTAACAGGTTTTGAGGAAATCTTGTACGCCAGGGACTGCACTTTGAGAACCCCTTGTGTAAAAGGAATACATACTTTGAGAGCTAGTTGTCTGCGTCTCTTCTCATATCCAAGTTCGTCAACGTCGTGCTTGATGCTCACATTAAAATCAGTCATGTTGGGAGTATTCCCACCATAAAAAATCAGCAAAGCCTACAAAGCCAGGTTTTTGCTTTTTTACAATACCAGTTGTTAAACGTTTGCCAGCAACCTACTGCGGAAGGGCTCTAACCAGTGTTGGAAATAGATGCTTGATGCCACAAAGAAAAATTAGCACTGAGACAAAGAATTTTTCAGCAACACAGTTTTTACTTCCTGGACTGCAGTAAGTGTACCCTCCCTAGCCATTGTGCCACAAGAGCACAATGAACAAAGGAAAACACACAAATGTATCCATTATGCATTTGGGGCCATCCTTACTGCTGTGTCTGATCTCCATTGGCTTGAGCCAGACCTTACAATCTAAACTAAAATTCGTTTGGCTAACAACTTAAAACTTTTCTAAACAGGTAAAGCAATGGAGAGCTGGGACATGCCTGTGAGCACGTTCAGCACAGATATCTTGGTTAAAGTGCAAGGACAAAGAATGTACCAGGTGCCTGCAGGCATGGCATGTCTAACAGCTATATAAGATAGGGCTTAACAAGAGCTACTAGTATACTTATTCTTTAGCAAGAAAGGAAACTGTAAAAAGGAACTTTTCCACTTCCCACAACCAACAACATAGATGAAATGAGCTGCCTAACAAGGGAATGGATTTGGAATATGGCACACAGGCATAATCTTTACAGCGCTTAGAGAATAGCATTGAGGGACTCAATAATTGTATTAGTCCATCTTCACAATGCTAATAAAGACATACCAGAGACTGGATAATTTATAAAGAAAAAGAGGTTTAATGGACTCACAGTTCCACATGGCTAGGGAGGCCTCACAATCATAGCAGAAGGTGAAAGGAATGCCTTACATGGTGGTAGACAAGAGAGAATTGAGAACCAAGCGAAAGTGGAAAACTCCAATAAAACCATCACATCTCCTGAGACTTATACACTACCATAATAACAGTATGGGGGAAACCACCCCCATAACACAGTTATCTCCCACTGGGTCCCTCCCACAACACGTGGGAATTATGGGAACTACAATTCAAGATGAGATTTGGGTGGGGATACAGCCAAACCCTATCAGTCTATATATGTATAGACAAATAGTATCACGAATGAATGGAAAAATGAATGGCAGCCTAAATTTAAGCAAGAGGTCCTCAGACAGGGCTGGAGTACGAAATTTTTATTCTTAAGTTAGCTAATACTATGCTGTCCTTCAAAGTGACTTTCTTTTCATGTAGGAAAAGATAAACTTTTTAAAAGAAAAGTTATTAATGAAAAATATAGGCTTTTTTTTAGATGCATATTAATGTCATTTTCCAAACCAGACAGCTTCTTTGGAACCACAGCTAACTACTGTTTAAAAATGAGTAAATTAGGCTGGGTGTGGTGGCTAATGCTTGTAATTCCAGCCCTTTGGGAGGCTGAGGCGGGCAGATCACGAGGTCAGGAGTTCAAGACCAGCTTGTCCAACATGGCGAAATCCCATCTCTACTAAAAATACAAAAATTAGCTGGACATGGTGGCACGTGTCTATAATCCCAGGTACTCAGGAGGCCGTGGCAGAAGAATTGTTTGAACAGGGACCAGGAGGCAGAGGTTGCAGTGAGCCAAGATCATGCCATTGCACTCCAACCTGGGCTACAGAATGAGACTCCATCTCAAAAAAAAAAAAAAGAGGAAATCAGATGAATCACCTTACTAGTGTACAAGACTATTATACATTGATCAGTTTTCATATTTAGTCAACGTGTTCAAAATCAGGGGACTTTCTGTCACCTATTGTTACGTTTGATTGGCTACATAGCGTTGTGCAATTTACAGGCTTACATTTTAACAAAAATACAAAGGAAACTCAACAAAGAGTATCTCTGTATCTGAGAGGCTCAGTCTCATTGGGGAGACAGACAGTAGACAGAATCTATAAGATCTTCTTGTTTTTAAGATGTTTATTCAGCCATTCTTGATATGCCATATGGAAAGATCCCCGCCACCCCATTTACTAGCTTATAACATTGGGCAAGTTGCTTCATTTCTTTGTGCTTCATTTTCCTCATCTCAATAAATGCAATTAGATCTGCTTTTCATGTTTGGTTATGAGAACTGAATGAATGTAAAGTACATAGCATAGTGCTTGGCACAGAGTCGGCTCACGATAATGAGTAATGCTGATGATTCATAGATTCTCTTCCTGCTGAGATATCCAAATACTGAAGAATAGATATCCAAGAGGGAATTTTATAGCCTGACATCTCACTCTACAGTATGTTCAAGTTTAGAGGAGGCTTTCTAGTTTACTGAATTTTATTCAAAGTAATCTGTTTTAAAAGTACTGATTAAAATATTACTTGAAAACTATTTCATAAAACTTTCTTCTGAAAAATTCTTATGGGTATACATAGATATCTTTAATCTCATTTGGATTCCCATTCCTTTTGACTTAAAGAGATATACAAGATTTTTTTTTTTTTTTTTTGAGATGGATTCTCACTCTGCCATTCAGGCTGGAGTTAGTGGCGCAATCTCGGCTCACTGCAACCTCCGCCTCCTGGGTTCAAGCGATTATCTTGCCTCAGCCTCCCGAGTAGATGGGAGTACAGGCATATTCCACCATGCCTGGCTAAATTTTTTTGTATTTTTATTAGAGATGGGGTTTCACCATGTTAGCCAGGATGGTCTCAATCTCCTGACCTCGTGATCTGCCCCCCTCGGGCTCCCAAAGTGCTGGAATTACAGATGTGAGCCACCGGGCCTGGCCAAGAATATTTTTTAGTATCATCCCACTTCAAAGGTGAAGTATCATCAGCCCAGAGATACCAAAATGCAATGACCAGTACAGTTTGTCTGGTTTCCAGTTCCTATTCCAATGCATGGAGTATGCCACCAGATACTTTAAAATTTTAAGGCAAAAAGTTGGAGCACACATAAGGAAAAACAAACTGTTTATTAAACTATAGAAATACCTTAATGTTGATGGCTGTGGTAGGACTATTCAAATATCAGTGTTTATCTGTTGCATGTAAGCAAAGTGGAGAAAGAAAATCAGAGACGTTTTAAAACCCCTCTTTTAAGCCCCAAGTCTCTGAACTATTTTTCTGGAGCAGACCACCAACAGTTGGGTAACTGCTTTGTTTCCATGCATCCACTTACAGTATATAAATTCAAGAAAACAAATCTCAAGAAATAGGTGAGTGTAATAAAACTAAACCACATAGTAAGAATAATAAATGCACTTCAAATTCCCAGTGGAAAAGCTCAAAGTTAAGTGGTTCGCTTGTGGGTTTTGTGAGCCATAAAATACATTGTTTCCTAGCGGATGGTGAAAGAGAGTTTATGGATACTTATCAGAACCCAAAGGATGCCATGCATTGCATGTGGGTATGTAGGAGGCAGCAGCGATAGACTGATAAGTGGATTATCAGCTCTTGGAGTCTTACTGTGTAGCAACTGGTGTGTCAATCACTGCTTTAATTTTAAGGGAATGTGTAGACAAAGGATCCCTGGACATCCCTCAGTTTATCTCATGCTATGAAAGAAGCATGAAACACCAAGTTAGAATGTTATTAACTCTGAAAAATTCTCTTTAGGTCCCATGTGTAAAATATCATCTTGAAAAACAACTTGGCCAGTCGCGGTTTACATCTGTAATCTTAGCACTTTGGGAGGCCAGAACAGGAAGATCACTTGGACCAGCCTGGGAAACATGGCAAGAACCTATCTCTACAAAAAAAATTTAAAAAGTAGCTGGGCATGGTGGCATGCACCTATGGTCCTAGCTACTTAGTAAACTGAGGCAGCAGGATCCCCTGAGTCCAGCAGGCTGAGGCTGCAATGAGCAGTAATTATGTCACTGTGCTCCAGCCTGGCTGACAGAGTGAGACCCTGTCTAAAAAAAAAAAAAAAAAAAATCTAAAAACATGAACTTCATTGTATTTACCTGTTAAAAGGTCAAGATGAGGCTTTATTTAATTCCAGGGAGTCATAAATGGAATTAATCTCAATGATAACTCTTATGAAATTCTGGTGTGATCAGATTAGACACTTAAAACTTTTAGAGAGAGAAAAGTATAGTCAGTCTGAATCTCACTCTTAATTGGGAAAATAAAATGCAAACTCAGTTTTTAAATCCATATAATTTATATGCACTCTTCAAACTCTCATTGTAAGATTATTACTTTTGTTAATATTTCAATGTTTTTTGGTAAATGAACCAAGTTTTGCTATCATATAAGGTTATTTACTATAGAACTTTATTCCCAGGCTATTTGGAGCAGAAATCATGTATTAAAAGCTTGTTAGTGGTGAAAACATATGCCATTTGTCTAGGAATAGGTATTCCTCAGGTTGTTGATTATAATAGTAGTACATAATAATTAAAAGCACAGGTTGCACACAGTGGCTCACGCCTGAAGTCCCAGCACTTTGGGAGGCAGAGGTGGGTGGATCACCTGAGGTCAGGAGTTTGAGAGCAGCCTGCCCAACAGGGTGAAACCCCATCTCTACTCAAAATACAAAATATTAGCTGGACGTGGTGGTGGGTACCTTTAATCCCAGCTACTTGGGAGGCTGAGGCAGGGAAAATCGCTTGAACCTGAGAGGCAGAGGTTGCAGTGAGCCAAGATTGCACCACTACACTCCAGGTACCAGAGCGAGACTCTGTCTCCAATTAAAAAAAAAACAAAAAAAAGGGGGGGCACATACACTTGAGCCAGACAACCTGGCTTCAGAACTGTTTAGCCACTAACTAGATGTGTCACCTTGGATGTCCTAAGTACCCACCTCTGTTTGTGAAGCTTATATGAGGTAATACTTTAAAGTTCTTAGTACCAGGCCCATAGTATGTGCTGTATAATCCTTTGCTCTTACTATTTGCACTTCTCTTAAAAGGAAAAAGAAAAATCGCCTAAGGTCACACTAACCAAAGATGACACCGCTAATGAAAGCAAGGACAAGCTGAGCAAGATTGATCTCTCAGCATTATCCTTGACGAGACTGCCATTGAAAATTCCAAATATGTTTTATAAAACGAATTTTCAGAGGTCTTGTCTTAAACATTCTTGAAGCATAATGATTATCTATAGCTATCATCCGGTAGTATTGCTAAAAAAAAATTGATTTATGTTATTCCTAATACATCTCCCTTATATTTGTGAATTGATGATGCAACTACCTACCTCCAAGTTCCCCCTCTGACACACTGCGTTACGGTGTATAAAATTGTAAAATGTGTTAATTTAAACCATACAACTGTACCGAATCAAACACCATCATTGACAATGACATGCCTAAATTGATTGTCTAAGACCCATATATGACCAATAATCCATTCCTCAGTAATATATTGGTCTTCTTTTTGCAATTTTAAAGAGAAAAGCGTGGCCTTGTTATTAATATTTATTATGGTTGATGTTGATAGGACATCCATATGAAACTACTTGGAGAGTTGTGTATAATGCCAAAGTACAAATGATTTGACTTCTGCTCTTTCTATGTCTACCTTTCCTTCAATATTTTACTTTAAAACTTTTAGTAACTTGAACAAGATGCGCCCTCAATGAAGTTAATATATTTCTGCCAGGCTTTAACATTATCTTACAATTAATATTTAAAATAAAGCTAAATTAAATTCTTTCATCAAGAAGAATCAGAAATTGTATTGAATTATTTGTATCATGATGATCATAGTTGGGTAGGGTGCTGATATGATAGTGATGTTCATAATAATATCTCACATTCATTTTGGCTACACTGTGTAACTTTCAGTCATTTTACGTAGTCCTCAAATTAACCATGGAAGGCAGAAATATTTATTATCATTTTCTGAAGAGAAAACTGAAATGTATCAGTAATAAAGTAGCTTATCTAAATCAAACAATAAATGCAGGACCAAGATTCAAATCCGGGATTATCTGACTACAGATTCTATATGCTTAACCACCAGCTGATGTTACTACTTGACACATCCTCTTAAAAGAGAGTCATATTTAAAACCACTAATGGATGGTGTGTGATTTAACTTAGAAAATAATTTTCTGGTCTCTTTTCCTCTGCCAATTGTATTGATGTTAAGTGTTAGGATAATTAAATGTGTAAAAGGCAAAAATATTGATGGACATATCTAACATTTCATTTTATAAAGTTGTTATCTGAGACAGGCTATCAAACATCCCTGCATGTGTGGACTCTTCTAACCACTTAAGCAGAAAGAATGCCAAATGTTTTCACATTTCTGCAGAATGGTTTCTGTTCTCAAATCAAAAAATGTTTTGTTGTCTGTCAGCAATACAATGGAATGTGATTAGATTCCAGTGGTGAGAACCATGCAGAAATACGTTAATGCATTTCTGTTATTCCCTGGGCTTCACCATTTTGCAAATTTAAATATCACTACCTAGAAATTTAAGGAGTCATCTTGTATTTGGAGTATTAAGTGTTCACATTTGGGAATAATCTATTACGTGCTCCCATGTTTCCATGTTGGAGCCTTTTTCAGTCTTCCCAGTCAGCATCCCAGCATGTTAGATCTTTAATAATCACTATTACCTTTTTGATCCCAACTTCCATTATGCCATATTTTGCTTGTATAGCGAAAGGTGAGTATGTTCCTGACACCGCACTGGGTATTGGTCCCATTTCTTCTTTGGTTCTGTTTCATTGCTCTGGTTTGCTTTTTTTGCCTGCTGTAACACCAGAGTTAGATTTGCAACCACACTTTAAAACCGTGTAACACATATTTACTAATTGCACTCAACTTCATCTTATTTTTTCATCCTCATTTTCCATTTACCTCATTTCATCTTTTTGTCTTTATTCATTACATCAATTTCTATAAGCCTTTCCAAGGTTTTTGGAAGGTGACAGTAATAATTGTTAGACCTGGCCCTTGAAAATTTTAGAAAAGAATCTGGAGAACCACTGTCACTGCAACATTTCCTAGATATGACTATGTTTAGCATTTTATTAAATGTTCTGTTCTCACGTCTCTACTGAGCATAGACTTTTCACAGTAATGTCAGTTGATGAGTACCCCTCTGAAAAATGCACAGAAAGTAAGAGGATATTATTCACAAATTTCAAAAAGTGCTGAGATCCCACCAAGTTGGTTCTCTTTGCATTTGTGTGTATGTTTGATTCTGGTAAGTCCTAATATACAGGCTTTTTTAAGAGCAGAAGTCAGCAGTTACCTAACGTCAATGTGTCTAGAGTGTTGGCACTGGTCTAGTTTCCTTGTCTTTTCACTACAATTTGAAGTGACAGTATCTTGGTAAATAGAACTTTTATGGCGTTTAAAAGCAAATAAATAAATCATCCTTTGTAATTGCTACATATTGAGAGAATGTGGATGGATGATGATTAAATGTAGTTATTTCTACTTCTCCCCATGGAAGAACAAACTTATTTTGTATTCAGTTCCTGAGAAGATGAAATCTATCACATCTCCTTGAAAATAACTATTTTTGAAAAAAAATCAACCACTTGCCTTTATCTTCATTAATGTTATCTTTATCTTCATTACTGTTAGATAGCCATGTTTTTTACCAAGGAGCACTTATCAAAGTTTGTATTTTAACTACGTTGCTTTAATGAAAAGAAAATGGAAGAATCAGCCAAGTTTTTTTTTTTTTTTTCCATTGTAGTGTGGAGACAATCAATGATGGAAACTTCCACATTGTGGAGCTACTCGCCCTGGATCAGAGTCTCTCTTTGTCTGTGGATGGTGGGAGCCCTAAAATCATCACCAACTTGTCAAAGCAGTCCACTCTGAATTTTGACTCTCCACTTTATGTAGGAGGTAAGCTCTCTTTCAAATTCAGTTGGTCCTCAAACCCTGTAAATCTCATCATGGATAAATTCAGAAGTTTATTAATGCCTAGTGCATCAGTATTTGTCATTGAACAATAGTGATCAATCATTGAAAGATGGACAGCAAAGACAGAACAGAAAGATCTCTAGGTGGGTATTAAGGGATCATTTTATAATCCCATCTCTGGTTCTAACTAAATGTATCATCTAGGTAAAGAAGGACATTAATTAGTATTTCTTTTGTATCAATGACATGCTAGGTGATTTATGTATAATTTCATCTTATATTTGATCTGGTCTATGGAAAAGGAAAGGTGGTTAGAGGTTAAATCATGCAATAAAGAAAATGATAAAACAAGCTCAATGCAAAGTGAAGAGTATATGACCCCACCCCAGCTTCCTTAAAGAGGCAAACCCTATCATCTCAGTCAAATGCTACCATGCTGGAGCCTCTACACTACCAGTTGCTAATTCATGTGGATGATAGGATAATTAACAATGTAATCTAATGATTGACTGAACAAATTAAATGTACAAATTGTATTAGAATAACAAGAAATAGTTCTGTTCCACTAAGACCTTAAGGTGAATGAACAAGAGAGTGGGTTGGAAAGGTAGCTTAGGGCTTGAAATCATAGCGTGAAGACACTGGGCTTTATTTTTAAGTGAAAAGAAGGCAGATGAGTGAATAAATGAGGGACAGAGATATAAGCAAAGTTCTAAAGGAGCCCATTGGAGAGGACCCACAAAGGAGGGAGTTCCCAATCTTGCCTATATTTGGAGGAACAAATGCAAACTGGAGGCAGAGAATTTCAAAATTCTGTAAAGGAGCTAGAAAGCAGTTAATGCTGAATTGAGAAGCATTGAATTAAATTACATTGAATTTATTTGAACTGACTGATAAAGCTAACTTATTTTACAGATAAATAAGTAAATGCTTTGATGAACAGGTTAATGTACAATTTCATCACAACAACAGGTATTTTCATGAGTTTCACATCATTCTCTGAAAAATGATAAATCATGCTATACCATTATCTCAACCACTCAAAGCCTTGTCTTTACTCCCTCAGTCCAGGGCACTTCTGTTTTTAATAATTTCAGTAGTAGAAAATCTTAACACTTTGACAGAGTTGGATTGTTTTAGAAACAGTTTGAAATCTTTGGTTCAGTTCTGTAAATATTTATTGAGTACCTACCACATACTAGGAACTAAGTAAATGGATACATAAAGGATACAAAGTTGAAGAATAAATTTCCATTCTACTCCCTAAAACTTGGGGAATGCAGAGGGATCTTCAAGTAACTATAATACATTATAAATAAAGTATTGCATAGTGAGTCTACTCAGCAAGTTGACTAATTGCTTCATGGGAATCACAGTGGAAGGTCTCATTAAAACTGAGTCTTCCATTCTTGCTGGCACTCCAGTTAACAGGGTTGCGTTTGGATGCGGGGAGCCAAGTCACCAGTGTATCTGTGATTTGAGAGAAAATAACATATTTATTGAGTACATGCTACGTCCCCAACATAGTGTTCCTTTTATACCCTTAATCTTCAGAGATCTTAGGAAGTAGGTATGATTTTCTCTGTTTTGTAGTCCCTGAGGAGCAGTCTCAAGGATTTTATATAACTTGTCCAAATTCACAAAGCTATTACATAATAGACATCTCATTTAAGTCTAGGTCCACCTGACTCCAGAGTCACCTGCATGGCCATTCACTTCTTAACATAAAGCAGAAAAAGAAGAAATCTAAGTGTTGTGGCCTTTTGTTGTTTATGGACTTTTCATTCATTTGATTTTATCATGCTTTCATTGGAAACCACTTCATTAACTCTTTTGACCCCCTTTAGAATGTAGTGCAAGACGAATTTTAAAAAATACAGGGGGCTGGGCATGGTGGCTCACAGCCATAATCTCAGCACTTTGGGAGACTGAGAAACAAGGGTCATGTAAGCCTAAGAGGCTGAAGCTGCAGTGAGCCATGATTGCACCATTGCAGTGTAGCCTGGGAAACAGAATCAGACACTATCTCCAAAAAAAAAAAAAAAAAAAAAAAATACAGGGCGGCATTGTTTAGGTCAGAACATTTTTCCGAAAAATAAATAAAGATGAAAAAAAATTTTTTTAACTCCAAAATGAAAAGTACCTGTCCTTCTGAAGGTAGAGGGACTGGAAAAATTCAAATAGCACCTCTGTCCACCCAGACCTAAGGAAGCCACTTGCATCCCAGTCCCACTGCCAGAGAACACCATAGGCCACTTCCTCCCAGCTTAGAGTGCAGTCTCAAGGGTGATTCAGATTTTAAAAATACAAGAAACCTGTAAGACCACAGCTTTGAATACTGTGGAGTAAAGGTATGAGAAGCAGAGGGAGAAAAGGTGAGTGAGTTAACTAAGTTCCCTTTAAAAATGGTGACTACAAGAGCGCGACGCGGCCCTCACTTCCGGCGGCGCGGCCCTCACTTCCGGCGGCGCAGGAGGCGCCTAGTGAGCCAGGGTGGTGGCTGATCCCGCGGGAAAATTCTGAGCTGTGCACCTCTGGGAAATGAAACATTCGTTCAGAAGAAGCCTGTAAGCTCTCATACATACACATTTTGTTATTCACCATGAGGTTAGCAAAGCCTAAGGCAGGTATTTCGCGGAGCTCAAGCCAAGGAAAGGCCTGGGAGAACAAGCACAAAACAGGCCGGCAGCGGCAGAGGTGGGGCATGACTATTCGATTTGACTCCAGCTTGAGTAGACTTAGAGGAAGCTTGGATGACAAACCCTACAAGTGTACTGAATGTGAAAAGGGTTTCAGTCACAGTTCAATTCTTTTTCAACATCAGAAGATCCATACTGGAAAGAAATCCCATAAATGTGCTGATTGTGGGAAAAGTTTTTTTTTCAGAGTTCTAATCTCATTCAGCATGGACGGATCCATACTGGGGAAAAGCCCTACAAATGTGATGAGTGTGGAGAAAGCTTTAAACAGAGCTCAAATCTCATTCAGCACCAGAGAATTCATACTGGAGAAAAACCCTATCAGTGTGATGAGTGTGGCCGGTGTTTCAGCCAGAGCTCCCACCTTATTCAACATCAGAGAACCCACATGGGGTAGAAACCCTACCAGTGCAGTGAATGTGGCAAATGTTTCAGTCAGAGCTCTCATCTGAGGCAGCACATGAAGGTACATAAAGAAGAGAAGCCTTGTAAAACTCGGGGCAAAAATATCAGGGTGAAGACTCACTTACCCTCTTGGAAAGCTGGTACAGGAAAGAAGTCTGTGGCTGGTCTTCGTTAAGTAAAGGGCTTTTTGACAGCTTTTTGAGCCCTCTTAAGAAAAAGTAAAAAATGAAAGGAATCTTTTTTTAGAAATAGAGATGCTTTATAGTAGATCACTTAAATACTGGATCTTTGCTAGTGTGAAAACATTGGGAATTTAATGACATTATTGGGCTGCAAGAAGTTACGTGAGTCCAGCTACCCTCATTTCTTTTTTATATGACGTGGAGCAGAAAGAACTGAAAATACGTTTGGAGGGAGTATGACATCCTTGTCCTCATTTGAAATTACTTCTGTTTTCAAAAACCATCATGTTTTGCAGATACATTTTGATAAAAATCATCATGTTTTGAGGATATATTTGTGAATACAGGCATGCCAGTGATTACTCAGTTTTAGGACTTTTCTGTGGAAGAAATAAAAGGGAGAAGAAATTATTCTACTAGTTTTGAAGTTCTGCAACAGATAAGATTTTGTTTGTAAAGTTTTGCAGTATATTAACCATTGGTTTATAAGTATGACTCAAGATTCAAAGTATTAAAATGTATTCAAGCTCACAGATTTTTAATAAGTTAGGCCCATCTATATTAACTATTGTTTATTTCTTCCCTTCTCCTTGTGGACAATTGTTAATTAAAGGAGTAAGAATTTCCCTGTTGGTTTTTTCTTTTTTAAAATCAAATTTTTAGTAAGAGATACTGTAGAATCCAAATGAGAACTGAATTGGACCTCAAGTCTCCAATTCCTACTAATATTATTCTTTGTGATGGTAACTGCTGTGTCATTTGTTTTCCACAAGTTGGAATGGATTTATGTCGATCCATCCCCTTGCCCTTGACCTCTTCTGGCATTATCTTGTGCTCTGACAGACTGAGCTAGCCTTTTAGATCTACAAGAGTAAACAAACTATTTCACCAAGAAAAATCTCAGCATGCTTCCTGCTAATTAAAAATCTACGATTTACACACCTCCCTGCCTTCAAGACTGTGAGATTAGATAGCCCTGCTTAAATGTTTGTCAACAGCAAAAGTCATATAATGTATCAGTGCATTGTAACTCCTTTAAATTTAACTCTTTCTATGTTACATGAATTGTTTTAAGGAGTCCAGCAAACATGTTTCTTCACTTCCATCAGAATGGTACCAAGTGTCAGACTCTGATGAGCCTCCAGTTCAGGTTTTTAATTTCCATTGAATGCTAACATTTTTCTGATTTTTTGATATCTTTTATAATCATATCAGTTTCTGCTGTATTAATGACAATTATTCATAAAAATAAAAAATGAAATATTTTGTGTAAAAAAACAATGGTGACTACAATGAGATACCATCTCATACCAGTCAGAATGATCATTATGAAAAAGTCAAAAAGAACAGGTGCTGGCAAGGTTGTGGAGAAAAAGAAACACTTATACACTGTTGGTGGGAGTGTAAATTAGTTCAGCCATTGTGATAAACAGTGTAGTGATTCTTAAAGACCTAAAAATAGAGCTCCCATTCAACCCAGCAATCCCACAACTGAGTATATAGCCAAAGGAATCTCAATCATTCTGTCATAAAGACACATGCCCGTGTATGTTCATTGCAGCACATTCACAGTGGCAAAGACATGGAATCAACCTAAATGCCCATCAATTCTAGACTAGATAAGGAAAATGTGGTACATATACACCAGGAAATACTATATACCCATAAAAAAGAATTGAGCTGATGCCCTTGGCAGGAGCATGGAGGGAGTTAGAGGCCATTATCCTTAGAAAACTAACAAAGGAACAGAAAAACACATTCTGCATGTTCTCACTTACAAGTGGGAGCCAAATGGTGAGAACACATGAATACACAGAGAGGAACAACACACACTGGGGCCTATGGGAGGGTGGAGGGTGGGTGAAGGGAAAGGATCAGGAAAAGCAACTAATAGGCAATAAGTTTAATTCCTGGATGATGAAATAGTCTGTACAAAAAATCCCTCATGACATGGTTTACCTGTATAACAAACGTGCTCGTATACCCCTGAATTAAAAAAAAAAAAAAAAAAAAGCCAGGGATGCTACCCAAGGAGGACTGCTGAAGGTAATGCCCCAGCATCTGGGGAGAGGCAGCCCCTGGGGGAATATATGCCTCAGCCCCTTGGGGAGTATATGGATATATGGAGAGGCAGCTTAACCCATGGTTATCAACTACCCATGATAGGTCCTGACACAAAATAATTTTTTTTCCTGAAACAGAGTTTCACTCTTGTTGCCCAAGCTACAAGTGCAATGGCATGATTTCGGCTCACTCCAACCTCCGCCTCCGAGGTTCAAGTGATTCTCCTGCCTCAGCCTCCTGAGTAGCTAGGATTCCAGGCTCCCGCCACCACACCCAGCTAATTTTTGTATTTTTAGTAGAGGCAGGGTTTCATTATGTTGGACAGGCCGGTCTCAAACTCCTGACCCCCTCACGTGATCCACCCGCCTAGGCCTCCCAAAGTGCTAAAATTACATGCATGAGCCACCATGCCTGGCCGACACAAAACAATGTAATTTTCATGTTTTATGTCTACAGTCTGACTGAGCCTTTATTACCTAATAGAGAAATAAATCAATAAATAAGACCTGTGCATGGAGATCCATGCATGTGCGATAAATGCCCTCCTTGTCCTGGCACGGGACAGAGGACCTCGGCTTGATACTTGGTGTTTTTGTTGCCATTTTGAAGCCTATAGAAATAAGGCTAAAAGATGTCTGCTAAGTTATCTGCTGATTGATTGATTGATTGATTGATTTCTAAATAGGTCCATGGCATAGAAGAAAGACTTAAAAAAAAAAATCATGGATCTACTTCTGTTTGTCACTAAAGACCTAGTTTTTTCCTAGCGAACACATGAAAAGATTGACTAAAAATAATTCTTGATTTTATGACAGGCTATTGAAAGTCAAATATATCTATGATGTATAAACATTTTCATTTACAAATTAGTCAAAGCTGGGCCTTTCTAATTGTTAGCTTTGGAACAAAAAGGAACAGATTGACTAATAGTTTCTCTGTGCCGTGGAACTTTGCAAATCTGTATTTAGTCTTGACATGTGACATATATGTGTTGTGCCCATATCAAAATAAGCTATTAAAAATAGTTTTGGAAGACGTTCATTTTTAACCACTGAAAAAAGGACCATAAATGTGTGGTCATTAAAGTCCTTATGATGGATGGATATGATTAAATTAGAAAAACTTACCCCAGAGCAAGGAATTTTCTGTCACCAGTCCTCTCCTGGAAATGGTAAATTTCATCCATTTGACCCCGCTCTAGAAAGCAACCCAAAGTGAGAGGGACATAGACGAAAGGCCTGTACTCACAGAACTTCACAGCCAGGAGACTTCATTCAGTGCCTGTCAGCGTGCGACTATGGACTACCTGAATCAACTGAGCTGCGTGTAGATATTTAGGTTTCTGCACCTCTCCTGTCCCTACAGGAACAGAACCTCAGAAAGAGGAGAGAGTGGAGCCTGAGAAGCTGCCTTTGAGCCTGCACTGCTGGTGGTTTTTACTTAGGACAAACTTAGGACAACTTCCCTGTTCATATGTTCATGGTATATAAATGACAATGCTAAGCACCAGAGAGAAGAAATAGCTGCTCCAGGTGCACGCAGAACCAGAAATCCTAGCCCTCTAACCTAGTGGTTTCGTACATGTACACCTAGCTGTCTGACTTTGGTGCCTGCTTTGAATGCCAATGGATAGTCATTTCCTGTGGATGGGAAAGGAGAAGATGGCATACGTTCAGACCCAGAGTGTGCTACAGTTCTTGGTCTTTATAACAACAAACCCCCTAAAGAATGAGAAACCGGGTCTCCCTCAGCCTAGAACTTCCAGCCAGTAGTCCAAAGTCCAGGCACAGCTAAGGCATAATTGGGGGGTTGTGGGGAGGCAGTGGTGGTGTGGTCAGCACTCTGAAAGCCTCCAACTCCCCTTCCCTTCCCTGGATGGGTGCCTCCCGAAGGATGCCTTCCAGGAACTATTTAAGGGCCTGGCTTAGGCCATGGAAAGATTCTTCCGTTTTGCCAAATTGAGGGTTACCAGATGACTGTCATTACTGGAATGTATTTATGCAAAGATTGCAGATACTCTGTTCTGAAACAGATTTCTTTTGTATTTCTGATTTCTTGGACTATGTACTCTTCACTCTCAATTAGCAAGAAAAAATAAATGATGTGAACGAGGTGCTGTCCTGAAAAGAATCAGGAGTGAGATTTTAGGCATTGGCATCACTGACCAAGCTCAGGGTGTTGCCAGAAGTGAGCTGGATTCGTTGCTAACTTAAGATGTGGCAGGGCTGTGGTGAATGGTCACTGTGAACCCCAGCACTAAGCCTCTGAGACCTGGTAGGCCTAACCCTGGCTCCAGAGTTGGAGGAGGTTCTTCCTGTCAGCCTGACTCTAACCTGAACTCGCTGGGCCACATTGGGCATGTCGCCAGGGCTGCCTGGGCCGTGGCACCTTGTCTTTAAGATAAGGGCTAGAGTTAGTCAGAGCACCACAAATTGAGCTTCACGGAGCTCCAGACTTCCAGCAGTGTGTGCCTGGAGGTGGGGGGTGGAGGGCAAACCAGAGAGGAAGCATTCCCTTCCCCCAGTCTTGCCTTTAAGGACAGTAGCTTTGCGTCTAGGTTTATATATTTGTGTACATGTAAAGTTTTCTTTGACACAAATTTTAAAAGTTAAAGATTGACCACCAGTGAACTAGATATTTTATTCTAGTTGTGGATTAGAAATTCCTGGAGCATCTTCCAAAATACAGAACAAAACAAAAACACACATCTCTTCTCCACCTCACTCCCCTACCACTCTGCCCAAATATCCTGCCACAATAGGTTGTCAGTGAGGTCCCAAACATCAGGATTTCTGGATAGTAAATGGCCGAGGAACCCCCAAAGAGCCTGACCCCTGACCTGGTGTTCCTCCCCAGGCATGCCAGGGAAGAGCAATGTGGCATCTCTGCGCCAGGCCCCCGGGCAGAACGGCACCAGCTTCCATGGCTGCATCCGGAACCTCTACATCAACAGTGAGCTGCAGGACTTCCAGAAGGTGCCAATGCAAACAGGCATTTTGCCTGGCTGTGAGCCATGCCACAAGAAGGTGTGTGCCCATGGCACATGCCAACCCAGCAGCCAGGCAGGCTTCACCTGCGAGTGCCAGGAAGGATGGATGGGGCCCCTCTGTGACCAAAGGACCAATGACCCCTGCCTTGGAAATAAGTACGTTTCTGCTGCTTGATAGTTGAGCACATACCTGAAAGCCTCAAAGCCAAATCGAAGGGAGGGAGGGAGGAAGGGATGGAGGGAGGAAAGAAGGAAAGAAGGGAGGGGGGAGGGATGCAAGGAGGAAGAAAGGAAGGATTGGAGGGAGGGAGGAGGGAAGGAGGGAAAGGAAGGAAGGAAGGATGGATTGGAGGGAGGGAAAAGAGGGAGGGAGGGAGGAAGGAAGAAAAGAAGGAAGGGAAAAAGGAAGGAAGGATGGATTGAGGGAGGGAGGGAAGGAGAAAAGAGAGAGAAGGAGGGAGGGAAGGTAGGGAAGGAGGAAAGAAGGGGAAGGAGATAAGTTAAGCATAGGGAGGGAAGGGGGGAAGGAGGAAGCATGGAAGGGAGGAAGGGAGAGAGGGGGGGAAAGAGGATGAGA
This sequence comes from Sapajus apella, assembly GCF_009761245.1. Classification (NCBI taxonomy): domain Eukaryota; kingdom Metazoa; phylum Chordata; class Mammalia; order Primates; family Cebidae; genus Sapajus; species Sapajus apella. The sequence continues at coordinate 10,257,835 of NW_022436945.1, forward strand.
GGGAGGAAGGGAAGGGAGGAGGGAGGGAGGGGAGGAAGACAAGAGAGGGAGGGAGGGAGGAAAGAGGGAATGAGGGGAGGGAGATAAGTTAGGCATTAGCACTCTGTCCCTCCTATTTTTTCAATCATCCTCCATTCTTATATCACCTTCGTCCAGTCTTACCTCCTCTTCTGAGCGCATTCCCACTCCTGTGTTCCCCCTCTCTGCAGATGCGTGCATGGCACCTGCTTGCCCATCAATGCATTCTCCTACAGCTGTAAGTGCTTGGAGGGCCATGGAGGCGTCCTCTGTGATGAAGAGGAGGATCTGTTTAATCCGTGCCAGGCAATCAAGTGCAAGCATGGGAAGTGCAGGCTTTCAGGCCTGGGGCAGCCCTACTGTGAATGCAGCAGCGGATACACAGGGGACAGCTGCGATCGAGGTAGGTAAGCCAGCCCTGCCGGGCACCCCCGTCTCTTGTCAAAGCAAGAGGATCCTGCCTCTTTGAAAAGAGAGAGAGAAGAGGTGAAAAAATGGGAGCAACAGAGACAGAGAGAGGGGAGTGATAGGAGAGAATACCGAGTCCTCGCCTTACTTGCAGTGCTGCTATTGATTTATTTTTAAGTGTTGTGAAGGCACCAGATGTGAAATGTCCTAAACTTCCACCGCAGGATTGTACACAGCCTTCAGATGCTTCTCACAACTTGATTTGCTGTAAAAGAAATATTCCTTTTTACCTGATAAAGAAGCACACTTACTTTACGCCTCTCTTACCTTTACCGGCTGTTCTCATGCATATATATTATTAATTCATATTCTGGCACAGAGAAGATGGTGCTAATAATTCTGCTCTAGTTTTAGTACAAAATGACCTTCGACCTTAGAACGGACTGATTTATCACAGCAAATCGTGTGGGTGAGAGGAATGGAAACAGGCTGACTTCTTAGTTCACCTTCCTCCTCCTCCTTTGCGTGATCGGAGCTCGCCTTGGCTCCAGCTGGCAGGGATTTCGTTTTGTGTGTCAGAGGGACGAGACAAGGGAACACGTGCCTTTGGAAGCCTTTAGCAGATGTCTCTTTTTTGAACTACATACTTCATACTGGGGTAATTTATGAAGTTAGTGGAATGTTACTTGTATTAAGTAACAGACTGGATAATATTAAACTCCAGGTCTAATAAATTAAATTGCATACTCTCTGAAACTGCTCCCTGTGGTAAACAAAACCAGCTGTTTATAGTGTAAAAACAGAAGATGTATTTTTTTTTCCTTTTATGCAATGAAAGAAAAGATTTAATTGTCACTGAAATAGCATTGTATTTGTGGTCTACATATATAGCATTCACTTTGTTGAAAATAAAGAACAAAAAGAAGTATTTTTCAAAGAACAGGAGGCAGTACCACCAGCTAATAATATGTAATGCAAGTTACAAAGGAGAAACAAAGGCATTATCTCCTGAATTGAGTTGTGGGTTCACAGTCACTCCGCAGGACTTACAGTGACTGTTCTTTTTTTTTTTTTCTTTAAATACTTTAAGTCCTGGGGTACATGTGCAGAACGTGCAGGTTTGTTACACGGGTATACACGTGCCATGGTAGTTTGCTGCATCCATCCCCCCATCAGCTACATTTGGTATTTCTCCTAATGCTATCCCTCCTCTGGCCCCCCACCCCCTGCTATCCCTCCCCTAGACCCCCACCCCCATACAGGCCCTGGTGTGTGATGTTCCCCTCCCTGTGTCCATGTGTTCTCATTGTACAATACCCACGTATGAGTGAGAACATGTGGTGTTTGATTTTCTGTTCTTGTGTCAGTTTGCTGAGAATGATGGTTTCCAGCTTCATCCATGTCCCTGCAAAGGACATGAACTCACCCTTTGTTATGGCTGCACAGTATTCCATGGTATATATGTGCCACATTTTCTCTATCCAGTCTATCAGTGATGGACATTTGTGTTGGTTCGAAGTCTTCGCTGTTGTAAACAGTGCTGCGATAAACATACGTGTGCATATGTCTTTATAATAGAATGATATATAATCCTTTGGGTACATACCCAATAACGGGATTGCTGGGCCAAATGGTATTTCTAGTTCTAGATCCTTGAGGAAACAGCACACTGTCTTCCACAATGGTTGAACTAATTTACACTCCCACCAACAGTGTAAAAGCATTCCTATTTCTCCACGTCCTCTCCAGCTGTTCTTAAAATGCTTGTGCTTTTTGTTCCTTTCTAGAAATCTCTTGTCGAGGAGAACGGATAAGAGATTATTACCAAAAGCAGCAGGGCTATGCTGCTTGCCAAACAACCAAGAAGGTGTCCCGATTAGAGTGCCGAGGTGGGTGCACAGGAGGGCAGTGCTGTGGACCTCTGAGGAGCAAGCGGCGGAAATACTCTTTCGAATGCACTGACGGGTCCTCCTTTCTGGACGAGGTTGAGAAAGTGGTGAAGTGCGGCTGTATGAGGTGTGTGTCCTAAACGCACTCCCCAGCAGCTGTGTCTGAAAAATGTTGTATACTTCTTGACCATGTTGGACTAATTCATGCTTCATAGTGGAAATATTTGAAATATATTGTAAAATACAGAACAGACTTATTTTTATTATGAGAATAAAGACTTTTTTTCTGCGTTTGAAAAAAAAAAAAAAAGAAGAAGAAATGCTTGAACTCAAGCTTCCCCTATGCTGGAGAAGTATGAAGAAAGATATACCTGGAGGCATTAGAACAGCGAGGGGAACCGTCGCTACTCGGGTCCATCTTTGTAACATGCTGAAGACAAGCAGAAGCACATGCACGAGGGGCAGAGGAGCGACTGTGCGCTGATGTGAAATTGCCCAGAGCACAAAACCTGTGTGTCCTCCTTCACATCAACGAAGTTCACTAGGACATACCAAGCACATGCGTGTGAATAAGGACGCAAGTCAAGGCAATGGAACTCCAGAATTCACAGACAGAACAAATGGATGAGAAATACTTTGTGCAAAATATAAAGTGTCCTGAGGATCTGGGTTCCATTCATGAGAGGAAATGAAAATGCTAAAATAAATTGTATCTTCCTTGTAAATGTCAGCATGTCCGCAGAAGCAGCACACAAAAGTCTTTATCTACCATTTTCCAGTATTAATTTTTTTGTAATATAAATGATAAAGGAGATGATAAAGAACCAATAGATTATTGATAAATAAATTAGTAATATGATTTTTTTTTGTTTCTATGAGTTCTAAACAGCCCTATACAGTATTCAGTTTCCATGAGAAATATTTATTGTATCAAAGTACATTGTACTTAACATTTTAGGCCATCCTTTTACTGTTCCTTGATGCTTTAATATATATTAATTTATGATTATCCTGATATTTTTGTACATTTTTCAAACTTAAAAATCAGGATTTTTTTTTTTTTGGCATTAGTACTAACATAGGGTTTTATCTTGGGATAAATATGTGTTGGTCTGTTTGTTGACCTTGACATCTCATCACTGATGTCACTGACCCGCCGGCCTCATTCAGGCACCTGCAGAGAGCGTGCAAAGACCAGGAGAGGAAAACACAAATCTGTATATGAGATGGTCATTGTACAGAAAGAAGTGGCCGCTCTGCAGCATGTCCTCACAGAAAAGAAATGGTGTGTAGCAATCAACACTAGAAAGTAGACCTTTTGCAAATTAATATGCCCTTGACCTTTTTTGCCCTTTTCTGGGGGTGGGGTGGGGATGAAAAGACTGTCATGTCAAGAACTGTGATTTTTTTTTCCCCCAAACAATAAAACTCCTTAATTAATGTTCCCATGTTAACATGTTTGCTGCTAAATTACAGTGTAGAATTGATAATGATTTATAGTGGACTGTGCTCTTCCCTCATTAAAATCCCAGGGTGCCCTGTAAAGATGCAGATGTTTCTTCCTGAAAACTTTTTTTACAAAGAAAATTAGATGTACATGTATAATTCAGTGTGCTTTGTCTCTCTCCAGACTAATGTCAGTTCCACTGCTGATGTTTGTAAATTAAACAGATATTTACTTCATTAACAGCTTGGTGGTTTTCTTAGAAATTGCACAACAGGCCACTCCTTAAGAATTAATCAAAATGAGAAAGAACAAGGGAGAAAACCTATACCTTTTTGTTGCCAAAAATTGGTTTGAGATTCACATGTTGTTATTTCTGGGGACTGATATTGGAATGGCCACATAAAAGAGATGGATATAAAAACATACTATTTGCCTGAAAAAAGGTATTCAATTAATTTTTTCAAAAATTGTAAGATGAAGTCTAAGATGAAATATTTTTGTTTTTGTTCTTCTTTGGTCCCGCCTCCCCAATAGAACCAGGTGGAAAACAATAAAAGACAGCCACTCTTAGGTCAGGGTTGGTGACTTCAAGGTGTACTATTCAGGACAGAGAACAAAGTTGGCTGGGAGAAATAATCCTCATCCCCCATGATAAGATGTCTTTGTTTCCTTGTAAACAACAACAAAAAAACCCATGCACACACACACACACATGCATGCACACACTCGGTCTCTCAGACTCAGACATTCCAACCATTTATTCATCATTGTTTAAAAATGTCTAAATTTTAATTATAGAAACAATTATGTAGCTACTGTAAAATATGTATTCCCATTGATTGCTGCTTTTTTCTAAAGGGTTTAAATCATTCATTAAACAAAGAAACATCTGTGAAGATGATGTGATTTAGATTTGCGTTTATAGACATGTGTTATCCACCTAGCCACTGTTTTTTGAGTGCTTCTTATATGCCAGGTACTATGCTCAGGGTTTTCTATGAAATATCTCTTTCATCCTTATAAAACTCTAAGATTATTGTGCTTCCTGCTTTACACATGCATACAGGGCTCATAAACAGAAGAGCTGGATTCCACCTCAGTCAGGTATTTCAGACCACATTGTCTGTAATTAAGGCAATAGCTTAGTAACTACCACCTCTACTAGGGGACTTTTAAGCCTTGGAGACTTATTCCACAGCCCAGTGATTTTTTCCTTCTTGATTATGTAGGTTTAGGCAATCCAGACTAGAGACTTTACGTTTGCTGTTTCATTTTTTAAGGAAAACAAAAGTGAAACCTTCATAGCTTCCAGATTTTGTTATTTCTCCTTCGTACTTATAAAGACACAAAATAAAATGATGGCTGTCTGGGATATGAGCTGAGTAAGCAAGTTTGTTAAGGGATTGTTTGCCTTGAGATACAACTACCTTCTGTATATGCACCATTTTTAAAAAATTCTATAGCCAAATAATTACCAGCAAACGATAAATTGAGGGTGATCATATTATAAAAGTTTCCTTTCTTAGAAGGTCTTGCCAATAGGATTACTTTAAATAAGAAATTATTCTAGAGCATATCCAACGGAACTCCATGTATTACAATAAACAAAAATTTTCATGCATATTAGAATCAAAGCTACTACCTGCAATAATGTGCATTGTAATCTGAAATGATAAAGTGGCTAAACATCTCTAATGTGTTTAATTTCAATTCTCACATGAATGAGGCACCACATGAGGTTTTGACATGCATTTGATTTAAGATGTGTTCATTGAATAATAACCATCTCAATCCTTGGAATTTGTTTTCACTACAGATTTTCTGAAATTATTTCTAAGCAATATAGATGAACCCCTATTTTTTAAATAGCTCTGAGCATTTTCTCTGTTGGGTGATTTGCTTTGTCAGCAGCAATTCTTTCTGGAGAAATGATCAAAAGACTATTGAAACTGATTCAGTACTTAAAGATCTCCAGCTTTATGGTGTCATCTACCTCAAAGTGACCATTATTTTAAAAATAATGTTTGTAAAAAAGGAAGCTATAAAAGGATATGAAGCTTCACACAAAGATTTACATTAAGTACATAAAGCTGTGTAAAGTATGTAAGTTATCTTCATTTTTACTTCTGTGTAGTGAAAAATCAGTTATTAATCTATCATGTACAAGAGGCTACACTAAATTTTGATACACAATTCACATGAAACAGACATTACTTCAGCCATTTTAGAGTTTACACTCTACGCAGTTGGGTTTGAAGTTGAAGTGGGTAATAGACGTTATACAAATGTTCACACTAATACATAATTCTAGATTGTGATAAGCACCCTGAAGGAAGTTATGGGATACTAGAAGAAAGAATGGCAGAAGGATCCAATTAAATATATATAAGGAGGTTCGGGGATGCCTCTGTGAGGAAACGGCATTTAAACTGAGTCATGAAGGATCAAATCGAGTCCAGGATGGAGGCAGATGGAAGTTTGTGTGGGGACAGGGGTTGGGAGTTCATGCAGACAGAACAGCCTGTGTGTAGGCCTGAGTAAGAAAAGAACTCATGTAGTCAAGGAAACAAAAGAATTCCATGTGGCTGGAATGAGGAATACAATTGTTTTTTGTGTGTAACACAACAGTGGCCATTTTCAGGATTTCTTAACGCACCGTATAGTCCATATGTGTCTTTTGAGCATCTGTTTGCAGTGAGGTCTCAAAACATCAATTAGAAGGGATTTTCATTTTAGAATAGCAGCTAGTTGGCTGTGCCTAATTGTAGTTCCTCTAAACTTCCAAATGAAATATTTCTGAGGATATGGAAAATATAAATACTCGAAGTAGCACTGAAAGTTAAGAAGAGTAGTGAATGTTCACAAACTGAAGACTGATAAAGCTGGATAGAAGAAAACAACTGCTGGCCAATTCATGCTTTGAATCTCATGTACATCTTCCCTGCCCTGTTTATACTAAGACCAGAGGATCGGGAAATGAGTCAACTGGAAATATAGCAGAAAATCTTGTGCATTAGATGTCAATTAAAATCCGAGTTTTAGTTACATCATGGTGACAGCATTGGGCTGGGAAACCCCAGCCTTCTGGCCTCCAACCCATCCTCTACTCTGTTGAATGAAAACAATGTATCCCTCTAGATTATCTGAAAAAATGTCTCTAACTCCCACTGTAGGATAAAATCTAAACTCTTTAGTTTGGTATTCCAGATTCCTCACAAAGTGGTCTTCTTAAATCAGCCTTAAGTATGTGCTCTTAGATTGGCAAATTCTGGACTGGAATGCCGCTTTGGAGATATGAGATTCAGCCACATACAGGTGGTAGTTGAAGCTAAGAAAATGGGTACGTTGAGTTAGAAACACAACAGAATGAACTTAACCAGGAAACTAACCCCACTTTAGATGATACATCTCTGGAATGTAGTTCCAGAATAGAAAGAAAGAAAGGGGAAGTTTTAATAAAGTAATGGGGTAGTCACTGGCTGGTCATGGTCAAGGAATAATAGACTGCTCTCTTAATAAGTCTGATAACAAAAGAAGAGGGAGTGGCAGCTGGAAAATTTGGTGAGGTCACAGGGTTGTCATTCAATGAATCAGTAAGTATTGATTTATCACCTATGGTCACAGCTTGAGAAGCAGTGGGGCAAACACTTGAGGTATACTCTGGGGATCATCCTGAGATCCAAGCTGGAAGAGCAAGACCAACCTGAATCATCCCATACATGAGCTTGTTGATCAATGGAGGTAAAAATCAGAAGCCACATACAGTGAGGTTGAGGAAACAGGTGCCTGAGAGTAAGAAGTCACAAAATCACCCAGAGTTAAGAAAGCAATGTCTATGCAAGAATTCTTTTCCCAGTGGAGTTCTCTGTTGCTTTCCTCCTCCTTTCACAAAGGGGATATAGCATTTCTCAGGGCTTTGGCCAGACACATAAAATTCAGCTGAGTGGAGGTATCGCCGTTGGCATTTGGAATTAGATCTTTGTGTCAGTAAGTGGCCAGCTGAATTTATATTCAAAAGAGAATCAAAAATTTAAAAGCACACACAAGAAAACAGGGAGTGGGGGAAACAGCCACAGAGGCCATTGTCTAGAAAATCTTCTATCATTAATCTTACCCTCCCTTCTTGATGTGGCTAGAATCATTTTCATTGTTGTTTTCACATAGATGGTGTCAGAGAGAGTAAGTGACTTTCCCGAGGTCACACAATCCAGGTCTCCTGACTCCAACCATAATGCAATATTGATTTCACTGGAATTGAAAGGCAAACTCCATAAACATCCCCATGAGATAATGCTGGAGGAGAAAGTTTCTCAAGGGTAGTTATTTTGGTTTTTAAAAATGTCCATTAATCGCACTCACTTTCCCAATAAAAACACATTTTTAAAAAATATCTTCCACTTAGTAAAGGAAAACAAAATAGTGCTTTTTATTGGAATTTCCTTCCAAAAAATGAAAGTGGAGGTATGGAATTTCATGGTTGCTTCAGTATTTTTGGTCATTGTTCTCATCAGATAAGCCTTGATTGAGTGAGCTGACCTGGAGCAACTGAATTCTGTTGCTAACATAGTCACAAGGACAGGACCAAACACACCCTAGTCCAGTTAAATCAGTTGCAAAGTCACATCCTTGGACTTAATCCAACTCAAAAGATATTCTTTGTAAGGAAAAAAGAGACAAGTATAAAAAAACTATAGAGGAATTTCTATTTGCATGAGCATATCTTATAATATGCCTTAACCATAACCTCAGAGGCCCGTGTTATCTCAGAAAGGAGAAAGATGAACATCTTTGAATTGCCTAATCTTGCACTTGCTTGATCCTGCTTGGCCCCTGCTCACAATATTACCATTCAATTACCTCCACCACTCTCAATTACGTCTTGCTTTCAATTACATCTCTAGATTGATTTTTTTCTTTCTATTATTCTGCGTTAGCCACAGTTCTCCTCTGATGTTTGTCAGCTCTTTCACGGAACTCTGAATGAACAGGAACACATTTCTGAATGACGCGCACAATACCCTGTTTGGGAAATAAATCACTTATCATTTGGCAAAAAAAAAAAAAAAAAAAAGGACCTGCCGGTCTAACAGTTGAGTAAATGAAGCAGGAATCATAGGAATCATTATATCTGTTTCCTCATTTAAACTTGTTTTCCTTTTTCCCCTTTTCTTGTAAATACTTTCATATTTTAGAAAATTGGCACACAATTGTATCATTTGAAAAGATAGCCTGAGAATGAAGAAGTGGAGTACAGCAATTCACGTCCTGCTCTCTCCCAACTGGGCACACCCAGGAGTCAAGAGGCCCAGGCAGTGCAACTGAGTCAAACCCAGGGCTGCTGCTGTGGACCCTGATGTACACACATACACACATGCACAGACACACACGCACACATAAACATAGGAATGTGCAATGATGTAGGAATAAAGGAAAAAAAGTTGCTCAAAGAATTGACTCATTTCCAAATCTAAAAGGTAATAGTTTATCATCTCCTTCACTTGAATTCTTTTCCTTTTAAAAGCAGAATCTCAGTATATAGAAAATCAGTTTCAGTATGGGACCCAACCAGGGGGTCCGTAATGGGAAAAACATCTTTGGACTGAGAACAATGGGGAAGTTACCTTTCTAAGTTCTTTTTCTCACCCCAGCTTAGGTCTTCTTTTGCTTTACAATGTAATACAAGTGTGTATCCACCCAATTTCTCAGGAGACACTAGCATGCCCTAGTCAGTCTCCTATGGACAGTGTGATGTATCTACCAGAAAAACGTCAGGACCAAAGGACTTATCCTGCCAGCTTCTGGCCTCTCCCAGTTGACAGTCCTCAGCTCTCGGTCAACTTTGGAATTAACTGGATAAAGGGAAGCATCTTGCCCTATATCACACACCTTTCCTAGAGCAGTGTGATGCAGAGATATAAATATCTGACCCCTCTCCCCAATTTGGGATATTTATGAAGGGCCGTCCCAGTTCACAGGTCCTCATGGGATCAGCTGAAACCTTCTTTAACACAGCATCACAGTGCAACTTTTACCTCTGCCCAAGTCTACTTTCTTTTCTTTCATCCACAGGTGGTGACGTCCAGAGCACTCCCTCATAAACCTCATGCACACAGCATCAGTGTCTTCAGGAATACACCTGGAATCCTCCTGTCTCTGAGTTGCATAGAAAGTGGGAGACTGCAGTGAAGAAATGAGCTGTCCTTTTGAGATCCAGAAAGCAGCAAACTTATACCTCACAGGGAATTCGGGAACTAAAAACATTTTAGGGAGACATGAGACATCAACCAACATATGTAATATGAACACTGGTTCAGCCCAGAGAGGCAGGACAACCCAAGCAGGGAAGGGGGTTCCAGGTGATAAGTAGATAAAAGACAAATAGTTGCATTCTTTTGAGTTTCTGATTAGCCTCTTCAAAGGAGGCAATCAGATAAGCATTTATCTTAATGTGCAGAGGGGTGACTTTGAATAGAATGGGAGGCAGGTTTACCCTAAACAGTTTCCAGCCCGACTTTTCCCTTTAGCTTGGTGATTTGGGGGCCCCAAGACTGATTTTACTTTCATATTCTCCCCCTTTTCTTTTTTAAAATATTTTGGAGAAAATGTTTTAGAAGAAAATGAGTCTCTGCTCTCAGTTTGATCTCTCATGGCTAGGATGTTGTATTCCTAGATGAGTAGGTCTGAAGTTATTAGGAAAGCTCAGTTTTTAGCAGGTTGTGAAGTCTCGTGTCCTATGAAAAGAAAATATGAAGAGGAAGGGAGAAAAACGACAAACAAAAGGCCACATTACACTGAAATCCACACATCGGTAGGCAGGTAGGAAAGTGGCTTATGTATGTAAATAGGTTGCTGTTATTTCATTCTGAAGTTTAAGCTGTCCAGCTTCGCTTCACAGAGCTTTAAGAAAGCACAGATAAGTTTTCAGTGACTCTAAATTAGGAAAATGGGGGGGGGGGGGGGAAGAAGGAAAAAACGTTTTCAGTTTTTAAAGACTTATAGCCAAAAAAATTAGAATTTGGTCCAAATTTTAGAAAATAATAAAAATTGGCGGGACATGGTGGCTCACGCCTGTATTTATAGGACTTTGGGAGGCCGAGGTGGGTGGATCATGAGGTCAGGAGATTGAGACCATCCTGGTCAACATGGTGAAACTCCATCTCTCCTAAAAAAAAAAAAAAAAAAAAAAAAAAAAAAA